>NC_135826.1:13804006-14104006 GCF_964213995.1 Mustelus asterias | reverse complement strand
TGGGGCTATGTAAATAGGGCCTGGGTGGGATGCTCTGTTGGAGAGTTGGTGCAGACTCAATGGGCCAAATGGCCTCCTTCTGCACTTTAGGGATTTCCATGATCCTGTGATACAAGAAATGGCTAGTCTAGTGAATGAAAATCCAGTGGTCAGGGTCATTGGTAATCCTGAGGGTGGATTGGCCATGCTAAAATTGCCCCTTAGTGTCCTGAGATGCGTAGGTTAGAGGGATTAGCGGGTAAAACATATGGGGGTAGGGCCTGGGTGGGATTGTAGTCGGTGCAGACTCGATGGGCCGAATGGCCTCTTTCTGCACTGTAGGATTCTATGATTCTATGATTCTAAGGTTAAACTGTAACCTTATGGTACAGAATGATCATGGGAAGAGAGATCATAAAATGTGAGAGAGCGATGTGGTTGGGTCCAAAACAAAGGTATTGAACTTAAATTGAAACAAAGCCAATTATTGAGGTTCAAAAGGCAAGTTGGCTGAGGTAATTGGAAAATTAGATTAAAAGATAGGATGGTCAATAAGCAAGAGTGAACACTTGAAAGTATTAATCATAATTCTCAATGAATAATGATTCCCTTGGGGAATAGATACTCCATTCAAAAAGTGATCCAACAATGGCTAACGAGAGAAATTAAAGACACAATCAAAAAGTTTATTAATCTGGCAAAAGGGGTAAACCTGAGGATCGGATCACCAAAGACCAAGAAATTGATAAAAGTGGGAAAATAAATATAGCATAAACTAGCAAGGAAATGAAGAGGACTAAAGCATTAAGGGATATTGGGATTGGGCAGAAAAGTAGAATAAATTAGTTCAGTCATGATCTTCTTGAATAGTGGAGAAGGTGCAAGGGGCTGTGAGGCCTATTCCTGTTTCTATTTCTCATGTTCATGTCAGAGTTAAAATTTATAGTTCATTTATTCATCACAAGCAGTCTTACATTAACACTGCAATGAAGTTGCTGTGAAAATCCCCGAGTCGCCACACTCCAACGCCTGTTCGGGTACACTGAGGGAAAATTTAGTATGGCCAACACACCTAATCAGCACGTCTTTCAGACTATAGGAGGAAATCGGAGCATCTGGAGGTAACCCACGCAAACACAGGGAGAATGTGCAGACTCCGTACAGACAGTGACCCAAGCTGGGAATCGAACCTGGGTCCCTGGCTCTGTGAGGCAGCAGCGCTAACCACTATGGCACCGTGCCGCGGTAATGGGATGGAAATGAGTTTGCTCGGAGGGAGTTTACCCTGTAGCCAATCTGCAGCAACGTGACGCAGGCAAACAGTGGAAAGATATTCCCAGCAGCAACACCTTGAAGAGCAGGATAAAAACAGTGCAAAAGTGCTGCATTAGCAGGAGATAAAATTACTTAAGTAAAGGCCTATTTGAAAGCCCTCCTGTGATCAACTCTTATTAATACATTATAAATGTGCACTTGAACATGATATTTGAAACATTTTTGTCCTTAGCCTCCTAAAGCCTTCCTGAAATGATTCACATTTTCCATCTGTAGGCTGTTACATGCCAGAATCCCCACGGTTGTAGGTAATTAAGTGGATCTCTGTGGTAACCAAATTGGAGATTAATGCTGTTTATCAGGTATGATTAAACTCTCTGGAGCTCAAGAATGTGAAGTTTGGTCAGTCGGAAGGACTTTCATGGAGTTCAGTGTTCATCATATTTACAGACAATAGCTTACATCACCCGTACAGTCTCTGCCACTCAGATACCCGTTTCCCCATCCCTCAGTCTCTGCCACTCAGATACCCGTTTCCCCTCACTCACAGTCTCTGCCACTCAGATACCCGTTTCCCCATCACTCACAGTCTCTGCCACTCAGATACCCGTTTCCCCATCACTCACAGTCTCTGCCACTCAGATACCCGTTTCCCCATCCCTCAGTCTCTGCCACTCAGATACCCGTTTCCCCATCCCTCAGTCTCTGCCACTCAGATACCCGTTTCCCCTCACTCACAGTCTCTGCCACTCAGATACCCGTTTCCCCATCACTCACAGTCTCTGCCACTCTGATACCCGTTTCCTCATCACTCACAGTCTCTGCCACTCAGATACCCGTTTCCCCATCCCTCAGTCTCTGCCACTCAGATACCCGTTTCCCCTCACTCTCAGTCTCTGCCACTCAGATACCTATTTCCCCATCACTAACAGTCTCTGCAACTCAGATACCCGTTTCCCCATCACTCACAGTCTCTGCCACTCAGATACCCGTTTCCCCATCACTCACAGTCTCTGCCACTCTGATACCCGTTTCCCCATCACTCACAGTCTCTGCCACTCAGATACCCGTTTCCTCATCACTCACAGTCTCTGCCACTCAGATACCCGTTTCCCCATCACTCACAGTCTCTGCCACTCAGATACCCGTTTCCCCATCACTCACAGTCTCTGCCACTCTGATACCCGTTTCCCCATCACTCACAGTCTCTGCCACTCTGATACCCGTTTCCCCATCACTCACAGTCTCTGCCACTCTGATACCCGTTTCCCCATCACTCACAGTCTCTGCCACTCAGATACCCGTTTCCCCATCACTCACAGTCTCTGCAACTCAGATACCCGTTTCCTCATCACTCACAGTCTCTGCCACTCAGATACCCGTTTCCCCATCATCAATATAGAGCTTGTCCCACTCTCAGATACCAACAAAAACGTATATTTATATAGCACCTTTCACGTAATGAAACATCCCATAGTGCTTCACAGGAGCATTATAAAACACTGGCGATATTAGGTCAGATGACCAAAAGCTCGGTCGAAACACTTGTTTTTAAGGAACGTCTTAAAGGAGGAAAGCAAGTAGAGAGGCAGAGAGATGTCGGAAGGGAATTCCAGAGTTGGGGCCCAGAGCTGCAAATACGGCCACCAATGGCGCAGCAACTATAATTGGGAATGTCCAAGAGGCCAGAATTAAAGGGGCACTGATATCCCAGAGTGTTGTGTGGCTGGAGGAGATTACAGCGATAGGGACTGGTGAGGCCATGGGAAGATTTAAGAAAAACTGAGAATTTTAACTCTAGATGTTGCTTGACTGGGAGCCAACATAGGTTAATGAGCACAGGGGTGGATGGGGAATGGGACTTGCTGCGAGTTCAAACACAGGCAGCAAAGCTTCAGATGACCTCAATTGATGGAGGGCAAAATGTGGGAGACTAATCAGGAGTCAAGTCTAGAGGTAACAAAAGGCATGAATGAAGATCTCAGCAGCTGATGAGTTGAGAGCAGGGTGACGTTACGGAGATCGAAATGGGGCGGTCTTAGAAATGGCTTGAACATGAGTTCAGAAGCTCACCTCAGGATCACATGTGACACCAAGGTTACAAAGAGACTGGCTTAATCTCAGACTGTTGCCAGGGAGAGTGACAGGAAATGGGGTTTGGAGCAGGACTGAGACAATGGATTCAGTTTTACTGATGATACCAACTGATTCTCAGCAACACATAGCCGACCATTCTTAACTACCAGCTTACACGCATCAAACATCCATACTGCAGTTGTCTACTATTGTCTCAGCTTTGACTCATAGGCAGTTCCTTTGGCTGGGATTTTCCAATCCCTCTCACTGCAGGACTGGAAAATCCTGGCCTTTGTCTCTGAATCCGAAGGTCATAGGTTGACATTCCAATATACTGAAGGAGCGTTTTACTATCTTTCAGATGACATCCTGTCTGCCCCCTCAGGTGAGTGTAAATGATTACATGGCACTTGCATCTGTTGTGTCATGTAGTCCTGTTGTTTCCATCCATAGCCTCCATGATCATCAAACTCTTTACGCATCCTCCATCTTTGCTTCCTTCAGCTACCTACAGGCTTATAACACTCAAGTTTGTAAGCGCACCACTATTTTATTTACCTTCTTCTCTGACTGTTTTCGTCCTTGACGATGTTCCTACTTTGGCCTGTCATTTTCCCACTAAGTAATAGCTCACTGCTTATGTTTTTAAGTTTATTTATTTTATTGGTGTCACAAGTAGGCTTACATTATCACGGCAATGAAGTTACTGTGAACATCCCCAAGTCGCCACACTCCGGCGCCCGTTCGGGTACACCTGTTCGAGGGAGAATTTAGCACGGCCAATGCACCTAACCAGCACGCCTTTCGGAGTGTGGGGGGAAACCGGAGCACCCGAAGGAAACCCATGCAGACACGGGGAGAATGTGCAAACTCCACAGAGACAGTGACCCAAGCTGGGAATCAAACCCGGGTGTCTGGCACTGTGAGGCAGCAGTGCTAACCACCGTGCTGCCCTGAATGATCAACAGCTAAACATGTACAAAGAAAATCCATCTTGATGAAGAATGTGGCGCTGAATAATTAAGAACTAAAAGCAAATGTGATCTTTTCCATTCTGTTTCTTTGGCCCTCCAACTTGATTTTACCACCGTTGTGGTTTGGATCTCAAATAATGATGAGACGGAGTACAGGAATGAGATAATCTACTGAACTGGTGTGACAACAATAATCTCTCCCTCAATGTCAATAAAACGAAGGGCGGCACGGTAGCACAGTGGTAGCACTGCTGCTTCACAGCTCCAGGGTCCTGGGTTCGATTCCCGGCTCAGGTCACTGTCTGTGTGGAGTTTGCACATTCTCCTCGTGTCTGCGTGGGTTTCCTCCGGGTACTCCAGTTTCCTCCCACAGTCCAAAGGTTGATTGGCCAAGTTAAAAATTGTCCCTGAGATGTGTAGTTAGCGGATAAATATGTGGGGGTAGGGCTTGGGTGGGGTTGTGGTCGGTGCAGACTCGATGGGCCGAATGGCCTCCTTCTGCACTGTAGGGTTTCTATGTTAGATAGTTATCGACTTCAGGAAGCATAGTGGAGAACATGCCCCTGTCTACATCAATGGGAATGAAGTGGAAATGGTCGAGAGCTTCAGGTTTCTGGGTGTCCAGATCACCAACAACCTGTCCTAGTTCCCCCATGACAACATTATAGTTAAGAAAGCCCCCCAACGCCTCTACTTTCTTAGAAGACTAAGGAAATTTGGCATGTCAGCTACAACTCTCACCAACCTTTACAGATGCACCATAGAGAGCATTCTTTCTGGTTGTATAGAACATAGAGCATAGAACATAGAAAGCCACAGCACAAACAGGCCCTTCGGCCCACAAGTTGCGCTGATCATATCCCTACCTCTAGGCCTATCTATAGCCCTCAATCCCATTAAATCCCATGTACTCATCCAGAAGTCTCTTAAAAGACCCCAACGAGTTTGCCTCCACCACCACCGACGTCAGCCGATTCCACTCACCCACCACCCTCTGAGTGAAAAACTTACCCCTGACATCTCCTCTGTACCTACCCCCCAGCACCTTAAACCTGTGTCCTCTCGTAGCAACCATTTCAGCCCTTGGAAATAGCCTCTGAGAGTCTACCCTGTCCAGACCTCTCAACATCTTGTAAACCTCTATCAGGTCACCTCTCATCCTTCGTCTCTCCAGGGAGAAGAGACCAAGCTCCCTCAACCTATCCTCATAAGGCATGCCCCCCAATCCAGGCAACATCCTTGTAAATCTCCTCTGCACCCTTTCAATGGCTTCAACATCTTTCCTGTAATGAGGTGACCAGAACTGCGCGCAGTACTCCAAGTGGGGTCTAACCAGGGTCCTATAAAGCTGCAGCATTATCTCCCGACTCCTAAACTCAATCCCTCGATTAATGAAGGCTAGTACGCCGTACGCCTTCTTGACCGCATCCTCCACCTGCGAGGCCGATTTAAGAGTCCTATGGACCCGGACCCCAAGGTCCTTCTGATCCTCTACACTGCTAAGTATCACAGCTTGGTATGGCTCCTGCTCTGCCCAAGACTGAAAAAAACTACAAAGGGTCGTGAAAGAAACCCAGTCCATCACTCAAACCCATCTCCACCCATGGACACTGTCTACACTTCCAGCTGCCTTGGAAAAGCAGCCAGCATAATTAAGGACCCCACGCACCTCGGACATACTCTCTTCCACCTTCTTCCGTCGGGAAAAAGATACAAAAGTCTGAGGACACTCAGATCGACTCAAAAACAGCTTCTGGGGCGGCACAGTGGCTAGCACTGCTGCCTCACAGCTCCAGGGACCCTGTTTCCATTCCGGCCTCAGCTGACAGTCTGTGTGGAGTTTGCATGTTCTCCCTGTGTCTAGATGGGTTTCCTCTGGGTGCTCTGGTTTCCTCTTTCATCCAGTCCAAAGATGTGTGGGCTAGGTTGATTGGCCATGGAAAATTGTCCCTTAGTATCAGGGGCATTAGCAGGGTAGGTATGTGGGGCTACGGGGATAGGGGCAAGGTGGGCTCGATGGACCAAATGGCCTCCTTCTGCAGTGTAGGGATTCTATGATTCTTCCCTGCTGCCATCAGACTTTTGAATGGACCTACCTTGCATTGAGTTGATCTCTCTCTACACCATAGCTATGACTGTAACACTACATTCTGCACTCTCTCCTTTCCTTCTCTATGAATATTATTTCTTGCATGCATGCTATACAGCGTTGTTTGTATAGCGCGCAAGAAACAATACTTTTCATTGCATACTAATACATGTGATAATAATAAATCAAAGCAAATCAAAGTCAGTGCAATACCACACCACAAATCATTCTCCTGACTGGCAGCAAGTAATGACATGCAGCCTCTCTCACTATCATTACAATAAAAGGTTACAGGTGGGAAAAAAAATCCATTTGGTCTTTGCAGAGTATTCCGGTTCCCAGGGAATCCAGACTGAGAACATGGTAGCCCTGGAAAATGGGCCCACAAAGCCAAGGCAAATCAGTTTGATTTTCTGTCATATTATCTTACTGGACATTGCTTCTGTTTCAGATTCCGTGGGCCAGGCGGTTTGGAAAGATTTGTTCTTTAGCAATGTTCCCCATTGGTGAACAAATCCTAAAATCTGAAATCCAAGATCTGTTACTTCCAGCAATTTGAGATGTTTCCAAAACAACGGTGATATGGATTTAACTTGCTCAGCCTTCCATTCGACTATTCTGAACTCCCATCAATTCTTTTGTGTCCAACAGGTCATTGAAAATGTTCAACAAAATTTTGAGCAAAGGTTTGTTTCCCACCAGCAAGAACTTTTCACTAATTTATACTTATTTCCTCTTGAGCTGCAGACCTAAATACATTCATAGCACTATGTGGCACAGTGGTTAGCACTGCTGCCTCACACTCCAGGGACCTGGGTTCGATTCCCGGCTTGGGTCACTGTCTGTGTGGAGTCTGCACATTCTCCCCGTGTCTGCGTGGGTTTCCTCCGGGTGCTCCGGTTTCCCCCCACAGTCTGAAAGACGTGCTGATTAGATGCATTGGCCATGCTAAATTCTCCCTCAGTGTACCCGAACAGGTGCCAAAGTGTGGCGACTAGGGGATTTTCACAGTAACTTCATTGCAGTGTTAATGTAAGCCTCCTTGTGACACTAATAAATAAACTTTAAGCTAATGCTCGGCTTGCCTTATCTAACGGCAGTATTTAACTGTTCACATACCTCTCCCAACTGTTCACCGTCTCATTTTCCTCACAGTCTTGTACTTTCTCTCAGCCTCAATTCACAATGTCTCATAGCTGGTCTGGAATAAGTTAACTGAATTTGAGAAGGTAGTTACCTTGTGAAGACAGAAATTTCGAACGCAGAAGGTGGCCAACTCGATGGTGTCCAGCAGGGTCACCTGTATCATTCCGTAGGTCTCTGTTCCTCGACCAGGCCAGTATTGGTCACATTTCACCTGCATAAAGATACAAGACAACAATAACTGGAGGAGTTGCAGGTCATGATGTGGAGATGCCGGCGTTGGACTGGGGTGAACACAGTAAGAAGTCTCACAACACCAGGTTAAAGTCCAATAGGTTTATTTGCTACCAAATTTGCTACCATGGTATTTGCTACCAAATAAACCTGTTGGACTTTAACCTGGTGTTGTGAGACTTCTTACTGAGTTGCAGGTGGCAGGGTGAGGCAACTGGCTACAGACACCAGAAGCAGGCATTAGTCACAGATACCTGTACAGAGAGATGCAAGCAGTTGGCAGTAAAGAAATCCGGATTTGGAGAATGTGCGAACAGGCAACAATCAGACTGGAGGATTGCAGAATTTTGAGAGTTGTCGGGCTAGAGGAGGTTACAGAGATAGTGAGGGCGAGGCCTGGAAGGTACATGTGAACATGAGGATGAGGATTTTAAATTTGAGGGGTGGTGGATCAGGAAGATGTCAGTCAGGGAGCACAGGCGCACGGTTTCAGTATGGGGGTGGGATGCATGCGGCAGAGTTTTGCACGATCTGAAGTTAGTGGAGAATGATGGACAGCCAGTTTGAAGCAGATCGTATCCATATGCAGCGAGTCTCGGGCTGCTAAGTGGCAGGGTACATTCATATCGCTCAAACACCAGGCAATAACTATCTCAAACATTAGAGAACCCAACCATCTCCCCTTGACATTCAATGGCATTACCATTACTGACTACTCCACTCGCAACATCCTGGGGGAGTCACCATTGACCAGGAACTGAACTGCACCAGCCATATAAATACTGTGGCTATAAGGGTTAGAGGCTGGGAATCCTGTGGCGAGTAACTCATCTCCTGCCTCCCCAAAGCCAGTCCATATACAATGTACAAGTTAGGAGTGTGATGTAATACTCTCCCTTGCCTGGGTTAGTGCAGCTCCAACAACTCTCAAGAAACTCAGTACCATCCAGGACAAAGCAACCTGCTTGATTGGAACCCCATCCACCACCTTTAACATTCACTCCCTCCGCCACAGATGCACAGTGGCAGCGGTGTGTACCATCTAAAAAGATCAGCATCTCACCAAGGCAACCTCCACCATTTAGAAGAAGGGCAGCAGATACCCCTGGAACCCCACCACCTGTAAATTCCCCTCCAAGCCACTCACCATCCTGCATTGGAAATATATTGCCGTTTCTTCACTGTTGCTGGGGCAAAATTTTGGAACTTCCTCCCTACCAGCACTGTGGATGTTCCTACACCACATGGGCTTCAGTGGTTCGAGAAGGCGACGCGCTACCACCTTCACAAGGGCAATTAGGGATGGGCAATAGATTCTGGTCCAGCCATTGACACCCACATCTCGTGAAAGATGAAAGAAGTTGAGGTAAGCATGACTGAGGGCTTCAGCAGACAATGGCTGGCGTAAGAGCAGAAACAGGCACTGTTACAGTGATACCAGCACAGGCCCAGAGTGGTGGACATCCCAGTACACAGAGTAATGTGCTGCCATGGGATAGCAGAGTCAGTGTTATAAAATTAAATTAGATAAGACAGCTTCACTTCAGTTCTGTCTTGTGTTACACTGTGAGAATAAAAGAAAAAAATGTACAAGTTCAAACAACTAAAATGCAAATTTAGGCAGGAAGATTATTTTCACTGTGATACATAGGCCAGACTGATGCAAATAGCTAAGAAGCGAAAACCTTTCCTTATTAGCAGGATAGTTTAAAGTTTATTTATTCGAGTTACAAGTAGGCTTACATTAACACTGCAATGAAGTTACTGTGAAAATCCCCTAGTCGCCACACTCCAGCGCTTGTTCGGGTACACAGAGGGAGAATTTAGCATGGCCAATGCACCTAACCAGCACGTCTTTTGGACTGTGGGAGGAAACCGGAGAACCCGGAGGAAACCCACGCAGACACGGGGAAAATGTGCAAACTCCACACAGACAGCGACCCAAGCTGGGAATTGAACCCGGGTCCCTGGCACTGTGAGACAGCAGTGCTAACCACTGTGCTGCCCCGATAGAGTTCAGGTTCTGTGATACTGTGGGATACAGAGAAAAAGGCAGGGAAATGCCACAAAGTCGTGATGCTCGCTTGGAGGGCCGGTGCAGACACATGGGTTTCCTCTGGATTGTCCGGTTTCCTCCCACAGTCCGAAAGATGTGCTGGTTAGGTGCATTGGCCACGCTAAATTCTCAGTGTACCCGAACAGGAGCTGGAGTGTCGCGACTAGGGGATTTTCCACAGTAACTTCACTGCAGTGTTAATGTAAGCCGACTTGCGACACTAATAAATAAACTTTAAATGGCATCTTTCTGTGACTCTGAGGTCCGTTTTGGATGGTGAGCCACCCAGTCGTGGATGAGTCTTCCTCATCCGTATCTGACTAACAATTCAATGAAAGTATTGAAAAAAAAATCCCCCAAGTGCTGGAGATTTGAAATGAAGACCGACACGCCGCAGACACAGCGCAGGTGCATCAAGATCCGTGGAGAGAAAAGACGGATCAACCTTTCGAGTGGGGACCCTTGGTCTGATGTGAAACACTAAGTTGCTTTTCCTCTTTCAGACAGGCAGCTCTGCTGTGCAGTTCCAGCATTTGGCCTTTATTTCTGGTATTATGCGGCTGTTGCATCACATTGTGGGGCTGCTTCAGGAAGAAACAGGGGTACCAAGCAGCTCCTGTCGCTCTTATACTGGACAAGGTGTCCGCACTGGAGGGACAGGACTCAAGATAAAAGCAAATGCTGGTGGGCTCACTCAGCAGCTTGGCTGCATGTGCAGCCTTCAGTGGAGAGAGGGTGCTATTGCTCCAGGCAGGGTCTCTGTGTTTCAACAACTCCAGCCTGGATAATGTACCAGCAGTCAGTCTGTCAATTGAAGCCTTATTTATGTCAAGGCCAGGCACTGAAATCCATAGTAATCAAGCCAACATGGACCAGATGAAGTGGTGTGGTTCCACTTACAGAGTCTTTCAGAACTTGCATTTATACAGAACTGGAGTGCGTCGCTCTGAAACATCTCAAAGCTCTCCAGGAGGAATGCCTTGCTTTTGCAATACACTGTGGGTAGAAATCATAGAAACCCTACAGTGCAGAAAGAAGCCATTCGGCCCAGCGAGTCTGCACCGACCACGATCCCACCCAGGCCCTATCCCCATATCCCTTCACATTGACCCGCTAATCCCTCTAACCTACGCATCCCGGGACACTAAGGGGCAATTTTAGCATGGCCAATCAACCTAACCCGCACATCTTTGGACTGTGGGAGGAAACCGGAGCACCCGGAGGAATCCCACGCAGACACGAGGAGAATGTGCAAACTCCACACAGAGAGTGACCCAAGCCGGGAATCGAACCCAGGTCCCTGGAGCTGTGAAGCAACAGTGCTAACCACTGTGCTACCGTGCCGTGCTGGGTGATCATTCTGTGACGAGGCGTTGTGACCTGGTAACGTGTGTGAAAGTTGCGCAGGGAGTCTGGAACACAGGGGCATCTCTATACATCCCGGTGACACCATCACAAACATCGAGATGATTGACAAGGGCTGGTGACAGGGGCAATGCCACGGCCAAGTCGGGCTCTTCCCAGCCAATTACGTGACTCTGACGCAGTGAGCACTGACCAATCTCATTAGAGTTCACTTCACCATTCTCCATAAATACCAAACTTTTAAACCTTTGGGCACGGAATTTAAAACTCTTTTAAGATTTCAATTATTTTGTATTTAGCACGCATGAATCATGCGTACCAAGTACAAAATAATTGAAATCATGCATGCCGGGGAGAAAGGGGTCAGTCATTTCAGACAAAGAGGAGAAATTATTTCCACAGAACCATAGAATCCCTACAGTGCAGAAGGAGGCCATTCAGCTCATTAGGTCTACACCGAATCTCTGACAAAGCATGTTACCCAGACCCAGCCCCAACCCCAGTCCTATCCCCGGAACCCCTCGCCTGTACCTTGCTACTTCCCCTAACCTACACATCTTCGGACACTAAGGGGCAATTTACCGTGGCCAGTCAACCTAACTTGCACATCTTTGGACTGTGGGAGGAAACCGGAGCACCCGGAGGAAACCCAGACATGGGGAGAACGTGCAAACTCCACACAGACAGAGACCCAAGGCCAGAATCAAACCCGGGTCCCTGGCACTGAGAGGCAGCAGTGCTAACCACTGTGCCACTGTGCTGCCCTTTCACACAAATGGTTGTGGATTTGGTATTGTCCAGCCCAGAGGGATGCACAGTAGGGCGGCACGGTAGCACAGTGGTTAGCACTGCTGCTTCACAGCGCCAGGGACCTGGGTTCGATTCCCGGCTCGGGTCACTGTCTGTGTGGAGTTTGCATATTCTCCTCGTATCTGCGTGGGTTTCCTCCGGGTGCTCCGGTTTCCTCCCACAGTCCAAAGATGTGCGGGTTAGGTTGATTGGCCATGCTAAAATTGCCCTTAGTGTCCTGAGATGCGTAGATTAGAGGGATTAGTGGGTAAATTTGTAGGGATGTGGGGGTAGTGCCTGGGTGGGATTGAGGTTGGTGCAGACTCGATGGGCCGAATGGCCTCTTTCTGTACTGTAGGGTTTCTATGATTTCTATGATTCTATGTGGATGCCTCACTGTTGACTAAGGCTGGGATAAACAGACTCTGATCTCAGAGAATCAATGAGCGTGGGTAGGAAAGTGACTCTGAGGCAAATGATCAGTCATAATTGTATTAGATGGCTTGAGGGGCTGAAGGGTCTATCCGACAACTCCTGTTTCTTATGCTTAGAAACGGAAGGGAGACGGAAACAGGGGGATGCAAACAGGGGGACGCAGAGAGACTCAGAGTGACAGAAACGGAGACGGAACCAGGGGGACGCAGAGAGACTCAGAGTGACAGAAACAGGGAGATGGAAACAGGGGGACGCAAACAGGGGAATGCATTCCGGGGGACACAGAGAGACTCAGAGTGACAGAAACAGGGGGACGCAAACAGGGGAATGCATTCCGGGGGACACAGAGAGACTCAGAGTGACAGAAACAGGGGGACACAAACAGGGGGACGCAGAGAGACTCAGAGTGACAGAAGACAGAAACAGGGACACAACATCCACTAAAGTCGATTCGTCAAGCATCTGTTTCTTTATTGAAGAACCTAATTCGGGTAGTCGGATAGGATTTGCCTTTTGCCTCAGTTCCTACATTACAACGGTGACAACACTTTCAAAACTGCTTCATTGGCCGTAAAGCACTTTCTGATCTCCAGAGACCATGGAAGGCCCTATTGAAATACAAATCCTTCTTTAATCACTTCTAATGTTACTTGTACAATTTTTAAAAATTTTAAACCGTGCTGGGAGAATCAGGAAAATCCATCCTACCCGAGATTTTTCCTCTAATTTTGTCATCATGACGATGGTTGCACTCCTCTGCTCCCAGACCATCCTCCAGAAGTCCCCAAAAGTCTCTGGGAGCGGTCCCTGAGTGGCGATGTACGCATTCTGCTTTCGGTAGCCATCGATGTAGTTCGCATTAATGTAGTCACTGCCCGCGATGCCTGTCAGCCAGGAGCAGAGAGAAGGTGTTAAAGGAATAATGGATCACACCATACCTACGAAATCTGCCTAACATTCAGCTGCACATCCTCCTGATCCAACGGTACCTGGGCTTCTAGCCCGAATTCAGGCCAGACATCTGGAAATTTCTAAAAGTTATCGAACAAATGCTTAGCAAATGCCTTTCAATGTTTCAGAGAAGGAGGCTTAACTGGTGCAGAGGTAACACAGGGCGGCACAGTGGTTAGCACTGCTGCCTCACAGTGCCAGGGACTCAGATTCGACTCCCGGTTTGGGTGACTTGTCTGTGTGGAGTCTGCACATTCTCCCCGTGCCTGCGTGGGTTTCCTCCGGGTGTTCCGGTTTCCTCCCAAAGTCTAAAAATGTGCAGGTTAGATTGGTTAGCCATGCTGAATTGCTCCTTAGTGTCAGGGGGATTAGCAGGGTCAGTATGTGGGGTTACGGGGATAGGGCCTGGGTGGGATTGTTATCATGCAGGCTCGAGGGTTGAATGGGTTACTTCTGCACTGTCGGTATTCTTTGATTCTAACTCACTGCCACAAGGCAAAGCTGAGGTGAGTAGCATAGATGCATTTAAGGGGTAGCTGGATAAGGGAGAAAGGGATAGAAGGACCTGCAGATAAGGTGAGATGAAGGGGGGGTATGGGAAACTCCAGTGGGGCATAAACGAGTTGGGCTGAAAGGCCTGTTTCTGTGCTGTACATTCTATGTGAAACAACACTTTCAATAAAATGGCAGGGAGAGAAATTTCAAAGGCAGAACTCTGGTGAAGCTCCTAAATTGGTGTGGCTCACCCCAGCAACGCTGAGCGACTAGCAGATAATTGAAGTTGTACTGTAATTGCCTTTCCTCCCACACATGCTTGCGTCTAGCGAGGCGCTGTGCTGGAACATCGCCCTGCAACACTATCCCAATCAAACACTCCTACACCGACATCTCACAGCTCCAGTTTCAGGGGCCCCAATTGAAAGGGTTCCAACTATTTTTACCATCAGCAAATTAAAGAGCGAGAGAGCCTTGCCAATTGGAACAACAATGGCCACGTGTCACAATCTCCTTGACAGTCACGGCCAGTGGGAAAGGGTCTCCAATCGGAGTATTAGCCTGGAAAATTGCCTCATTACACTAACTTCACGTTCTCCTCTCACTCCCTCCCCCATCTCTTGCCATGACTTGGATCGGAGCCAATTTGTCACAAGGTACAGGTTGCAGTCAGCAATGCCATGCTTGTTTTCAGCTCTGAAGCATCTCTACAGGTTATTAACCAGGATATTTTGTTACTGGGGGAATTCAGCAGGTGTAGGCATTGAGAGCAGCTAAGCACTGCTATCTGGACTGATCGCGAGCCTCTCAGTCACTGTTTAAAATGCAGTACCAATAGCTGTTAGAATGTTCCTGGGACCAAGCCTTGTAACCAGACGCTGCCGCACTGCACAACCTCTGTTGTCTGTGCCTCAACTCCTACCCTTCATGAATAATAGTACACAAGTTATGTTGAATCTGTCTCCTTTCCTGTGCTGGGAGTGCCAGACACCCGTGAGCCCCAAAATCTGGAGATACATGACTGCAAATTCCTCCCTCGTGGGGGGGGATCTGGAACTAGGGGGTGCCGTTTGAAAATTAAGGCTCTCCCACTTAAGATGAAGAAGAGGAGGAATTTCTTCTCTCAGAGGGCAGCTAGCATTTGGAACACTCTACCCCAGAGAGCAACGCAGGCTGAATCATTGAATATATTCAAGGCTGTGTCAGGCAGAGTTTTGATCTACAAAGGGAGACAAGTGTTATACACAGGGGAGGGGGGGGGGGAGGGGGGGTGGTGCGGGAGACAGGCAGGGAGGTGGAATTGAGGCCACAGTCAAAGCAGCCATGATCTTATGGAATGATGGAGCAGGCTCGAGGGGGCCAAAGTGCCCACTCCTGTTCCTGCATGAATGTAGATAAGAGCTTCCACTGCATGTCACATCAACTTGCGAAGTTTACTTTAGATATTCCATATTTTAAACTGGACACTGGTCACAAGGTCAAACATGGGTTAATTCAGCCTAATTTTTTCCTCAGAACAGAGCAGGCTGGTGGCGGTGGGGGGTGGGTTCCTGATTGAGGTGTACACAATTATGAGGGACATAGATAGGGAATCATAGAATCCCTACAGTGCAGAAGGAGGCCGTTCAGCCCATCAAGTCTACACCGACCACAATCCCACCCAGGTCCTATCCCCGTAACCCCACATATGTACCCTAGCTAATCCCCCTGACACTAAGGGACAATTTAGCATGGCCAATCAACCTAACCCGCACAACACTGGACTATGGGAGGAAACCGGAGCGCCTGGAGGAAACCCACGCAGACATGGGGAGGATGTGCAAACTCCACACAGAGAATGACCCGAGGCCGGAATTGAAGCCGGGTCCCTGGCAAAGTGAGACAGCAGTGCGAACGACTGTGTCACTGTGCCGCCCCAGTGTCCTAGATAGGAATAAATATTTTTCCCCGAGTCAAGGGGTCAATAACCAGGGGGCAAAGATTTAGGATGATGGACAAAAAATTTAGAGGGGATCTTTTTTACACAGAAGATGGTGCGAATCTGGAATTCGCTGCCTGAAAGAGTGGTTTGGGGAGGGGGGGGGGGGACCCTCACCACGTTTAGATGAGCACTTGAAACGCCGTAGCATACAAGGCTACGGACCAAGTGCTGGAAAAGTGGGATTAGAATAGATAGGTGTTTGATGGCCGGTGTAGGCACGATGGGCTGAAGGGCCTCTTTCTGTGTTGTAAAACTCTACGACTCTAAACAATTTGTGTCACAGGTGAGCACTGCCCAGAATTGGTGAAATAGGTACCAAAGGTGTCACAGTAGCACAGTGGTTAGCACTGCTGCCTCTCAGTGCCAGGGACTCAGGTTCAATTCCCGGCTTGGGTCACTGTCTGTGCGGAGTCTGCACGTTCTCCCCGTGTCTGCGTGGGTTTCCTCCGGGTGCTCCGGTTTCCTCCCACATTCCAAAGATGTGCGGGTTAGGTGGATTGGCCGTGCTAAATTTCCCCCTAGTGTCAGGGGAACGAGTTAGGGTAAATATGTGGGGCTGTGGGGGTACAGCCTGAGTGGAATTGTTGTTGGTGCAGACTCAATGGGCTGAATGGCCTCCTTCAGTACTGTAGGATTCGATGATTCTATGACTGAAATAATATGCTAATCTTGAAAAGAATTGCTAAATAATAATCACAGACTGCTCCCTTCAGTTGTGCTTTTCTGTAGCTCACACACTAGGCCCTGGCTTCAACCTATCTTCTATCAGCAGTGTGGTGGTGCACTTCCCAGAATCAATAATGAAGTACTGTTTTATTGATCATTAATCTTTTAGAAGTGCAGTGGAACAATAAAAATCTACCGACCAAGCTGGTTCCTTCAAGGATTACAGAAAAATCTCATCGTGCACTTGCTGTTCATTCCATTTGTACCCTCTTTTTTTTTAAACTGCTGATCCACTCCTATTCGGGTTGCCAACTCTGCTTGCCCTTGGCCCTGGAGGTTTTTTCCTGCCTCCAACACTCAGCCCAGCGACTCAACACAGGTCACCCAACACGTTCGTCCACCTTTGCGATGAAGTGCCTTGGCCTGGTATGCCATTTAATAGACAACTGGATGATTCCTGAGTGCCAATCAAACAACCTTTTTCCTCGATCTAATATTTTTATAACTAATGATGAAAATTGTTCAAGGGAAAAAAGAAAAAGCATTTTTTTAAAAGGCCCTTTTATATTTCTCCAGGGTTTCCCAAAGCAGTATCCTGGATATTAATCTTCAATTCCCAGACTCTCCAGAGCTCTCCGAGAGAAACTGGCACCCTTAAATTCTACTTCCAGGTGTTAATGTGCTTTGGCATGCGGGGCTATGAAATCCTTCAGTTTCCACTCTGGGTCAGACTCCACATTCAGTAATGGGCACAGCCCCCATTTCGTTAGAACATAGAACATTACAGCGCAGTACAGGCATCTTTGGCCCTCGATGTTGCGCCGACCTGTGAAACCTATCTAAAGCCCATCTAACCTTTATCCTCATCCACCTCTTTGGTCACCTTCTCAAAGAACTCAATAAGATTTGTGAGGCACAACCTACCTTTCACAAAACCGTATTGACTATCTCTAATCAAATTATTCCTAGATGATTATAAATCCTATCTCTTATAATCCTTTCCAAAACTTTGCCCACAACAAAAGTAAGGCTCACTGGTCTATAATTACCAGGTTTGTCTCTACTCCCCTTCTTGAACAAGGGGACAACATTTGCTATCCTCCAGTCTTCTGGCACTATTCCTGTAGACAATGACGACATAAAGATCAAAGCCAAAGGCTCTGCAATCTTCTCCCTAGCCTCTCAGAGAATCCTAGGATAAATCCCATCCGGCCCAGGGGACTTATCTATTTTCACACTTTCCAGAATTGCTAACACCTCCTCCTTATGAACCTCAATCCCTCTAGTCTAATAGCCTGTGTCTCAGTATTCTCCTCAACAACATTGTCTTTTTCCTGTGTGAATACTGACGAAAAGTATTCATTTAGCGCCTCTCCTATCTCTTCGGACTCCACGCACAACTTCCCACTGCTGTCCTTGACTGTCATTAACGTGAGGGAGTGCCGTACTGTTGAACTGACTAATGAACAAATGCGATTTTAATCAAGGCATGCTGAAGGTGGGCAACAAAGATCTTGTGGAACTTTTCAAAGAAAATGGCAACTTCCACTGTTCTGGTCAACATCTCTCCCTCGGGAAACCCCTCTTAGGCTAAGGAATCCCTTTGCGTGGGAATCCCATCGCCTCACTTTCTCTTTCTCTCTCTCTGGCCGTCCTTCATAGTGAGGAGATGCTTGCTGTGGAGTACATCCTGTGGCAAGAACCTGTGTGCATGTGGAATCTTTTAACATGATGAGCTGCAGCTCCAGCTCCTGAATATTCCCTTCAGGAGTCGATGACATTGTTTTTGGGTTGAAGAAGGCCTGGTTCACAGACTCCCATAGAATCCTAGAATCCCTACAGTGTAGTAGGAGGCCATTCGGCCCATCGAGTCTGCACCAACAACAATCCCACCCAGGCCCTATCCCCGTAACCCCATACATTTACCGAGCTAATCCCTCTGACAGTAAGGGGCAATTTAGAATCATAGAATCACACAGTGCAGAAGGCCATTCGGCCCATTGAAGCTGCACTGACCACAATCCCACACAGGCCCTATCCCCTTAGCCCTATTTATTTATCCTGCTAGTCCCCCTGACACTAAGGGGCAATTTAAGCATGACCAATCAACCTAACCCACACATTTTTGGACTGTGGGAGGAAACTGGAGCACCCAAAGGAAACCCACGCAGACACGGGGAGAACATGCAGACTCCACACAGAGGGTCACCCAAGCTGGGAATCGAAGCCAGGTCCCTGGCGCTGTGAGGCAGCAGTGCTAACCACTGTGCCACCGTGCCGCCCTCAAATGCTTTTGAAGTGTGGTATCCAGTGCAACATTGGAAATACGGATGCCAATGTGTGCACAACAAACTGCCACAAATAGCAATGTGATAACGACCCGATAATCTGTTTGTTTGCTTCGTATTTTCATTCGTACTTTTTTCCCTGTAGTGAATAGCGTTGTAAGGGTTAGCACCTTCAATAGCAGCTGTGTTGAACTGAGTCACGAACATTCTTGCTTTGGTCAGCAAGGAGTGGAGTGGGACTTGAACCCAGAGCTTTTGGACCAGAGGCAGGGACACTACCTACTGAGCCACAAGACTCCCCCTGTTTCTCATGATGTTGATTATGGGATAAATGCTGGCCAGGGCACCAGGGATAACTTATCTGCTCTTCATGGAAATAGTAAGAAGTCTCACAACACTAAGTTGAAGTCCAACAGGTTTATTTGGAATCATGAACTTTTGGAACACTGCTCCTTCATCAGGTGAGTCAAAGGGCAGTGCTCCAAAAACTCGTGATTCCAAATAAACCTGGTGTTGTGAGACTTCTTACTGTGCCCACCCCAATCCAACGCCGGCATCTCCACATCATGGAAATAGGGCATTGGGATTTTTTACATCAGCCGGGCAGTTTGAGGTCTCATCTGAAAGACAGCAATGCCAACAGTGCAGTGCTCCCTTGGTACTGCACTTGGGAGCGCCGGTGTCGATTTTTGTCATTAACCCCACAAAAATGCTTGAACCCAGAACCGTGTGAACTTAGAGGCAAAGTACGACCAACTGTGACATAGCCAGCATGTGTTGGGATGATACTAGGTTGGAATCCACTGATTCATAGAATCCCTGCAGTACAGAAGGAGGCCATTTGTTCCATCGAGTCTGCACCGACAACAGTCCCACCTAAGTCCTATTCCCATAACCCCACATGTTTACCCTGCTAATCCCCCTAACCTACACATCTTTGGACACTAAGGATAATTTAGCATAATCAATCCACCTAACCTGCACATCTTTGGATTGTGGGAGGAAACCAGAGCACTCTGAGGAAACCCACGCAGACACGGGGAGAGCGTGCAGACTTCTCACAGTCAACTGAGGCCGGAATTGAACCTGGGTCTCTGGCGTTATGAGGCAGCAATGCTAACCATTGTGCCACTGAGCTGCCGGGTTGCTCTGAAGTGCACAGGCGCTTATAAAAAGAGAGAAGATTCACTTTCAGCTGGTATGTGTAACAAATGTTAAGTTAATAAGACTCATCTGCGGATGTACACCCAGACACCAGCAAATGTTCGGGCAGTCATAATGCTTCTGAACCCAAAAGAAACCATTTTTTTTAACGTAGGAGCATAAACAATAACAAAATGATCAGGTGGATGGAGTGCTGAGACATTTGACTCGTTGTTTATGGGAAGATTTGCAACTGTATTTTCCAACTGAGCAACAAGCAATTGTGAAAAACTTTCAGGCTTCCTGAGGATATGAAAGGCATCGTATCAATGCAAGTTCTTCCAGTGAATCTTCATTCCTGGATTCTTCTGACAGGATCAAACTCAACTGTGAAGTTCTTCCCAGTTAAATAAACCAACGACACTCAAGATGCTCGCACCATTTAGGACAAAACTGCCTGCTTGATTGCTATCCCTTCCACAAAAATTCAATCCCTCCACCGCCGACAAACAGTGTGTACCATCTACAAGATGCACTGCAGAAACTTACCAAGGCTCCTCAAGCAGCACCTTCCAAACCCATGAACGCTACGATCTAGAAAGACAAGGGCAGCAGATGCCTGGCAACACAATCACCTGGAGGTTCTCCTCCAAGTGCAAACTTGGGGCGGCACGGTGGCACAGTGGTTAGCACTGTTGCCTCACAGCATCAAGGACCCGGTTCAATTCCGGCCTTGGGGGACTGTCTGTGTGGAGTTTGCACATTCTCCCCGCGTCTGCGTGGGTTTCCTCCAGGTGCTCCAGTTTCCTCCCACAGTCCAAAGATATGCGGGTCAGGTTGATTAGTCATGCTAAATTGCCTCTTAGTGTCAGAGGGATTAGCAAGGTAAATATGTGGGGTTATGGGGAAAGGGCCTGGTGGGGATATGTTGTTGATGCAGGCTCGATGGGCAAATGGTCTCCTCCTACACTGTAAGGATTCTGTGAAGTCACTCACTGTTATATCGCCGTTCCTTCAATGTCACTGAGTCAAATTCCTGGAATTCCCTCCCTAATGGCACCGTGGGTGGACCTAGACCTCAGGGACTGCAGCGGCTCAAGAGGGCAGCTCACCAGCACCTTCCCAAGGACGACTGAAGATGCTGGTGTAGCCAGTGACACCCACAGCACATAAACATTTTCTTTTTTAAGAACAGCAACTTTCTGGGCCCACACATGATTGAATGGCAACTTGAGTAAGGTACCAGAGGGAGGTTGCTGCCTGTGGGGCAGCCCCTCCGGGTCTCTGGAGCAGGACCACAGGAGAAAAGACATCGGGAAAGCTGAAATGAAGGAAATAAAACAAACCCCACTGCTTTGTAACTGGGAAAGGTGGGGAATGGAGAGAGAGATAGAGAGAACATCAATCCATATCTGGCTGCATATCTTCAGGCCATCCAAACTGCTCTACACTCTAGATCAGAAAAAGTAGCATGCTCCAGCAAGAATCAACCATTCTTCTCCGAGCAAATTTACGTCAAACATGAATAATGGACAAAACTAATGTCCTCAGGCTCGACAGCTTTCAAGGAGTTAATGGACAGTCATCGAAGGTCATCCGAAGCCAATATGCTGCCTCCCCACCATAAACGAAAGCCAATTTTAGTCTATGTCACAGCTGAATTGATTGGGGCCCAGTACATTACTATATTGCCCCATAGCATGTTTTTTCACAGGCTGAGTGTTCCAATTCATCATCAGTATTATGATGCACAGCCTGATCCCGACAAGCTTCCTCTGTCATGGCTAAATAATTTCCAAGCTGGGCCCAGAATGGCCATCGGCTATAATTACTTGGGCCTCCAAGACAATCAATTTCCTGACTGACAAAAGGCCCCTCATTACATTTTGCCAGAAATATACAGCATAAATCACCGAAAAATTAGCTCTGCAATAGATCAGTGAAACTTTAAAAGGACACTGTGCTTTTCCGTGCTGCCAGCGTGCTCCTGGTGTCTGGAAAACCTGGCACTGATTTGTTTTTCTTCCCTCTGTTTACTTTATTTTTGGAAAGGTGGCCATCATATTTCGATCATGGCCAATTGGATTAAGTTAAAGTTTATTTATTAGGCACAAGTAGGCTTACATTAACACTGCAATGAAGTTACTGTGAAAATCCCCTAGTCGCCACATTCCGGCGCCTGTTTGGGTACACTGAGGGAGAATTTAGCATGGCCAATGCACCTAACCAGCACATCTTTGGAGTGTGGGAGGAAACTGCAGCACCTGGAAGAAGTCCACGCAGACACGGGGAGAAGGTGCAAACTCCACACAGACAGTGACCCAAGCCGGGAATCGAACCCGGGTCCCTGGTGCTGTGAGGCAACAGTGCTAACCACTGTGCCACCATTGTCAGTTTGTCAGGCACAAAAATGGGCATCGAGTTTGTTGCAATGCTGGAAAGCTGTGAAATTGTCAACCCAACCCTGTTCAAACCTATGCTATCTGTGCGCGATTGGGGGGTAGTACACAGATCCCTTTCTCTAGATCCTCCATGTGATTGCACGGTGTTGCCTACAAGAGGGCAGCAGGGCCTAGTAAAAGTAGTCATGTTGGTGTGCTGGAAGGCCCCAGCAGGGAGAGAGAGGCAAACCCGTTTTCACAACCAGCTCATCGGAAAGCTCAGTTACCAGCACCAAAGTTGTGGAGGAACTGCTCCAGTCGAGGATGGCACAGTGGTTAGCACTGCTGCCTCACAGCGCCAGGGACCCGGGTTCAATTCCCGGCTTGGGTCACTGTCCGTGTGGAGTCTGCACGTTCTCACCGTGTCTGCGTGGGTTTCCTCCGGATGCTCCGCTTTCCTCCCACAATCCGCAAGACGTGCTGGTTAGGTGCATTGGCCATTCTAAATTCTCCCTCAGTGTACCCGACCAGGCGCCGGAGTGCGGCGACGAGGGGATTTTCACAGTAACTTCATTGCAGTGTTAATGTAAGCCTGCTTGTGACACGAATAAATAAACTTTAGAAACTGTCCTCCTTTCTGACTGGCCGCTCAGGCCCTTCTCGAGTGCTCAGCCCTGGGCGTTTCAGTGTGTGTCTTTAGCATTTTACTAAGTTCAGGAGTCTTCATATTGACTGCCTGGTCATTGTACTCATTCTTTCGCAAGACTTGGAAACTGGAACTTCCTCACATCCACCAGCTACAAGTTTCTAAACTTGGTGTCAGTTAATCACAGCTTGTAACTGATTGTGGCTCCTCTCCCTGCCTTCTGGATTTAGTACGGTGCCGTGATGCATTCTTTCTGTCTGGTGTGCATTGTAGCTTCTTGTTTGACAATGTTGTGGCTTGGCGGGTTTCCTTTGGCCTGAAGCACTGTGTCTAACATTTCAACAAGTGGAAAAATTAGGGATGATTCGCGCTCGTGCGGCCAGGTAGGTTATGATGAAATCGCAGGAACGGTAAACCTGCTGAAGCAGTAGCTAAGCAGTAAGATGGCCACAACTGGCCCCTGGGTCGTGAGTCGTGAGGGGCGGCATGGTGGCACAGTGGTTAGCACTGCTGCCTCACAGCACCAGGGACCCGGGTTCAATTCCTGGCTTGGGTCACTGTCTATGTGGAGTTTGCACGTTCTCCCTGTGTCTGCGTGGGTTTCCTCCGGGCGCTCTGGTTTCCTCCCATAGTCCAAAAGACATGCTGGTTAGGTGCATTGACCATGCTAAATTGTCCCTCAGTGTACCCGAACAGGCACCAGAGTGTGGCGATGAGGGGACTTTCACAGTAACTTCATTGTAGTGTTAATGTAAGTATACTTGTGACTAATAACTTCTCCCTCAATGTACCCAAGCAGGCGCCAGAGTGTGGCGACTAGGGGATTTTCACAGTGACTTCATTGCAGTGTTAATGTAAGCCTACTTGTGATACAAATAAATAAACTTTAAAAACTGTCCTCCTTTCTGACCACTGGCTGCTCAGGCCCTTCTTGAGTGCTCAGCCTTGGACATTTCAGTGTGTTTCTTTAGCATAACTTTACTTTACTTTACAGTGGGCGGCACGGTGGCACAGTGGTTAGTGCTGCTGCCTCACAACGCCAGGGACCCGGGTTCGATTCCCGACTTAGGTCACTGTCTGTGTGGAGTTTGCACATTCTCCCCGTGTCTGCGTAGGTTTCCTCCGGGTGCTCCGGTTTCCTCCCACTGTCTGAAAGATGTGCTGGTTTGGGTGCATTGACCCGAACAGGTACCGGAGTGTGGCGACTCGGGGAATTTCACAGTAACTCCATTGCAGTGTTAATGTAAGCCTTACTTGTGACTAATAAATAAACTTTACTTTACTTTACTGTCGTATAATGATATGTCAGTCAAAAGATGAGAATCTCAGGATAATTCCTCTCAACACAAGTAAATGCTGTAATTAAGCAACCAACTACACTCACAACGGACAATTCAATCTGTTAAGCGGAACTTGCAACCGAGCAGTGAGCAAACAATGACAATAAAGCCAACTGTTTACAATTTATCAATTTAAATTGGATCGCTTGAAACCCCAACAATTAAACACTAGATTACACTTGTGCAATTGCCGGATTACTCTTCTGGATTCTGAACACAGTGGCAGTTGTGCCAGAGTTTGATTGAAACTATTTTAATCAGTTTCTTTAACACTGATTTCAGTTTTAATTAAAATCATCGGAATATTTCCCTTTCTCTCCCTCACCCGGTGTGCCACCTTGCATTTTCTCAAATGTCAGCCCAAAAGCACGGCTGATGAAATTAAACTCCGGCAGTAATGAGTTGCTTCTATTAATTCCCCACGCCATCAAACATTCCAGCTCAGCACTGAAAAAAAGGCAGAGTCTCAGAGAGAATTCTGTAAAGACTTGACAATAAATTAAACTTGCAAAAAAATAAATAAATCTACCATCTGGCCAGCCTGGCAATGTGACTCCTGCTTTTGAGAGCCAGATCTTCAATGGGTACTGGTAAGTGTTCAAGTCAAAGCTGGGGTCCCGATGACCCCTTTCAGCTTTGACAAGGGGTCATCTGGACTCGAAACGTCAGCTCTTTTCTCCCCTTACAGATGCTGCCAGACCTGCTGAGATTTTCCAGCATTTTCTCTTTCGGTAACACATCTTTGGAGTGTGGGAAGAAACCGGAGGAAACCCACACAGACTTGGGAAAGAACATGCGAACTCCACACAGACGGACACCCAAGGCCGGAATCGAACCCGGGTCCCTGGCGCTGTGAGGCAGCAGTGCTAACCACTGTGCCACCGTGCTGCCCTTTTGTCCGTTAATTTTTGAGCTGTGAAGAGGCGGTTATCACGTGGCTTATTGTGCCGCCTTTTTGTGCTGGGATTTAAGGATATGAATATGTATCGATTTACCTCACCAGAAGGGAAAAGAAGCTATGTTTCATGTGATTCAGTCTCAGTCTGCGAACGCAATGAACAAATGATAGCTTAGTCCTGTTTCCAAGCTCTGCAACACTGTAAGAGTGCCATCATCTATCTAACCCTTAGAAAATGAACCCATGGATAATGTGTTAATCAATCCCTATGGGCGATGGGAGCCTTGATGTATATATTCCAAGTAAGTTTCAGGAATTATTTTATAGAAACACAACATGGTGACAACACTGGGTTTTTTAAAGGGCTCCACATGGTAGCAGTGTTGAGAATTTTTAATACCCTTGACACAGTCGCATTGAATTTGCATCTCTTTTCAGAGCACAACAAAGTTGCTGTGTCAATGGGTTAGAATCATAGAATCTCTACCGTACAGAAGGAGGCCATTTGGCCCATCGAGCCTGTACCGACAACAATCCCACCCAGGTCCTATCCCTGTAACCCCACATATTTACCCTCCTAATCCCCCTGACACTAAGGGGCAATTCAGCATGGCCAATCAACCTAACCAGCACGTCTTTCAGACTGTGGGAAGAAACTGGAGCACCCGGAGGAAACCCGCACAGACACGGGGAGAATGTGCAAACTCCACACAGACAGTGACCCAAGGCCGGAATCGAACCTGGGTCCCTGGCACTGTGAGGCAGCAGTGTGCCGCCCTTTAAACACAGTGCGGTGACTGCAGTGAAAATGAAGCATCTAGCCAGTACTGAGACCACAAGCTGGTAAGTAGAGAGTGGTGAGGATTGCAGCACGGCTGAGTCTATGCTGGATGTGTCATCTCTAGTGGAGGATTGCAGGGCGCAGTCTCCGGGTTCCCCAAGTGAGACGGGCCGTCGAGAGGACCAGCACTGGTGCTCCGTTGAAAAGGTGGGGAGCCACGCCGCGGGCCGGATCGATCGTGGGCAAAGGAGAGCCGAGAACTGTTGCGGGAATGGGGCCGAGTAATGTTGTGATAACTGCAGTCTAAATCAGGAGTTGCTGGAAAAAACTACGTCATTGTCTCTCCCACCGCAATTCATCTTCGTGGGTGGAGTTCCAGAAAAGCTTGCAAAAACACCACAGCGACACTCCTCCCAGGTTCGACAGCGGTGGTGGAATGTGCCGTGGTGGCTGGAAGAACTACAAGCTGACAGGCAGCAATTTACTTAAAGCATTCACTGGCCTCAGTTGATACAACTGCAGCAGCCACAACATTTGTGAAACAGTACAGCTGAAGGAAAGTCCAAGGAATATAGAGAAACTTCACAACATTCCCAAGCTTCAGCTGACCTACGATCTGAGTTCAGAATGCTTAAACAGCGCACACGGCGATGGGGCACAACTTCCCCCAAATTGTCCAGAGCGCTGTGTCCGGTGAGAAAAGCTGTGTGAAACTCGCCGGCTTCACTGGCGCCTTTTCCCGTCTGATTCAACAGCACTCGGTGTAAGTTCAAAGTGCCGGCGAGGATTATACAGCCAGCTGGGGGGTGCGGGGCCTAAACACAACAGCAAAGCTGGGTTTCTTGGATTGGGGCGGCCATTTTAAAGGGCACCCCAATCTCAAAGTTAACTTTAAGTCCAGCCTTCACCCCCATGAAGATCAGGACTCCCTCACCGCCACCCCCCCCCCTCCCCCACCCCATCACAACAATACCAATATTGAGGCTCTCCCTCTGGCCCCCAACACAAATAAGGGGAACATCCCCCCCCCTCTGCCCAATGGAGGAGGGTAACCTCCCCACTAGAGACCCCATCATGTGCCTCCTTGGCATTGCCCCTTTGGCAGTGCCAAGTCTCGTCCCCTCAACTCCTGGGGCCTACAGATATCTGCATGGTCATCATGACTGGCTTTTGTTTTAGAAAGCCAATATTGATTCACGCCGGTGTGACGTCACGCTGCCGGGGGGAGGATACGTTGTGGGCGGATGCCGTCACGCCAGCAATTACATTTAAATTTAAATAAGATATATGTAAATCAGGTTCACGACCTTTCTGGGTGTGAACTTGATTACGTCACTGGCAGGGGGTGGGGAAGATCTCAAACTGGGATCTCACTGGAGCAAATCCCATTTCTGGCTGCTCACGAGATTTAGTGGCCATTACATTAGATCGCAGCCATGGTTTCTTGATTCGGGCACGTCTGAATCAAAGAAGTAAGCCATGAACAGAAAATGCTGGAAAATCTCAACAGGTCTGACAGCATCTGTGGAGAGAGAATAGAACCAATGATTCGAGTCTGGATGACCCTTTGTCACTCTGAAACTGAAAGCCTACAGAGGCTAACGTGAAAAAACAAGATCATTCCAAAAGGATCTGATTCAGTCTGGTTCAGTCCGATTGAATTTCCATATCCACTGCCTGGAATTCATGTCACACTGTCAACAGCCGAAGGAATCCATTGATTACTTTGTCAGTCAGTGGATGTTTACTGTGATATTTCAGGAAGTGACCGCACCCACTCTAGTGGAAACACTTCAGCAAGATCTGGCGAAATCCAAAGGCTACAATATCGCTGAGCTAATCAAGGATGGTCAAAAACAAGAATCAATCATGGCAAGTCGACAAAGCTTACAGGTCTCACGTCCAATCCCAACTTTTGGCAGTCACTAGTATACCCAAAGCTGTGAAGGCAAGGCATGTGGCAGAAAGGGCCACTGGCAGCAACAGTGCAACGGAGCAAAGGCCAAAGAAGCTACAAAGAGTTGTGCAAAGACTCAGACAGACCGTAGACAGGTGATAACCTTGGAGCTACCACAACGACCATAGCACAAGGTTGATGAATCAGACAATGGTTTGCAAGGCCATGCGAAACGCAGTAAACGCACATTTCACACCATCAATCGTGCAAAGCGCATAGGCGCCAACACACTGTAGCAAGATTCAGGTTATCTGTCCTCAGAAAGTAGGTAATTATTCACTCTTGGCAAAAACAGATACAGGGCAAGTACCGACATACTGCCTCTGAGAATTCTACAAGCCATGTACCCCCAGAAGTGGAGGGCCATGGGAAACCCACACTGGATAACGGCTCAGTATTCCATGTGAAGGATCCATTGTGCTCAAATGCAAGTACCACCAATCATCCCAAGCGTCATTGATTTCTACCACGTAGAATATCTAAGGCATGTCACAATCTCACATTGGTAACCACCTGTGCAATGAGCCAGATACCACAAGGCAGATCAACATCAGAATTTACGCCTGTCACTTCAATTGATGATCGGACATCGCAACATCCAGAACATTTTGACAGGATTGGTAGTTTTCAGGGAGCTGCAATACATTTGCAAGAGAATACAAATCCATCAACCGGCCCATGAGGCAAGTGCGGCATCCACATACAAGCCAGGTCGAAGGTCGAACTGGACAAAAGGGGAATGAATGAAATCACCAAAAAAGGTACAAGGGCACATGGATTGGTGTAGCTCAGTCATATATTTCATAAAGAAGGGTGGGTCACTGCGAGTATGCCTTGATCTAATGATCTTGATTTAATCTGATGGGGGTTAGCACTGCTGCCTCTCAGTGCCAAGGTTCAATTCCCGGCTTGGGTCACTGTCTGTGCAGAGTCTGCACGTTCTCCCCAGGTCTGCGTGGGTTTCCTCTGGCTACACCGATTTCCTCCCACAGTCCGAAAGACCCGCTGGTTAGGTGCATTGGCCATACTAAATTTTCCCTCAGTGTACCCGAACAGGCACCGGAGTGTGGCAGCTAGGGGATTTTCACAGTAACTTCACTGCAGTGTTAATGTAAGCCTACTTGTGGCACTAATAATAATCCATCCCTTGATCGGAGGCATTTGAACACAGTTTTGAAGTGTTGCTTACACTAAATACCTACTCTGGAAGAGCTAAGTCTGAAATTCACAGGGGCAAAGCACTTTCGAAACTGGATGCCAAACACAGTTATTGATCAGTATATCTAGCAGAGAATATGTTTCATATCCCATTCAGATGATGTAACTTCCAATGATTTGCCTCTGGGCCATCTGTTAGCCTGGATCTCTTTCAAGTGTATATGGATGTACTGCACATACCGTATCAGGATGCATCACAGATGATATAGCCGTGGGAAAAACAAAGCAAGAACTTGACCACAGCTTACAGCTACTGCAAGTAGCATGTAGGGAAAGGCTGGTATTCAATCATCTTCAATGTGGCATCAACGTGGGGTGGCATGGCGGCACTGTGGTTAGCACTGCTGCTTCACAGCATTCGGGACCTGGGTTCAATTCCAGTCTTGGCTCACTGTCTGTGTGGAGTCTGCACGTTTTCCCTGTGTCTGCGTGGGTTTCCTCCAGGTGCTCTGGTTTCCTCCCACAGTCTAAAGATGTGCAGGTTAGGTTGATTGGCCGTGTTAAATTGACCCTCGTGTCAGGGGGATTAGCAGGGTAAATATATGGGGTTACGGGGATAGGGCCTGGGTGGGATTGTGGTCGGTGCAGACTCGATGGGCCAAATGGCCTCCTTCTGCACTGTGGGGAATCTATGATCAATGTGTTGCAAATCTATTTCTTCGGCTCTGTTTACTCAAGTGCTGGTTTATATCCTAAACCAAGTAAACTAGAGGATATTCATGCCATGCAAACATCCCAAGATAAAAGGAGATCGTTAAAAATGCCTCGGTCTCTTTAATCTCTGTCTCCTTACATTCCAAATTTCGCACAAATATCACCTTTAAGGCAATTGTTGAAAAAAGGAGGTGCCTTCTCTGTGACACAAAGACCTTCAAAATCTCTTCAAAGTACTGAAACAGTCATTTTCAGAAGCATTGGTCCTGCAAGTTTATGATCGGAGGGAGATAATCACTCCAGGGTACACACAAAAAAGGTTTCGGGGCATAAATACTCCAAAAAGAGAAACCCATTGGACTGGCTTTGAAACCCCTATCTGGGGCACAGTTCAATTACTCTAACATCCAATGGAAACATTAACCCCGGTGTTTTCATACCTGCTTATTCTGCTCGAGATTTGTGGTGGAAACTGATGAAGGATCTGGAGGAAAGCACTAACCCCAGTGCACCACTGAGGCTGCAATGTCCATTGATAAAGTTCTAAGGTTATGATTGCAAGATTAGGTACTAACTTGATGTTCACATCAGATACCACTAGCAGACTGCCTAAACCAGCAAGACAGCAAATACAACCTTAGAGCTACCTGATCGATATCGAACGTGAAGATATTCTACAATTTACCTGGTGCATTTTACACAAAGCTAATGTCAAGAGGAAACAGCAATAGATTCCAGGCTACAGGAACTCTGGAAAACCATCAGTGAAGGATGGCCAGCCTCCATACGGCATATTCACAAACAAGTAAACCATTTGGGCCTTCTCGGGAAGAGCTAGGCATCTCTTGGGCAATTATTTTTAAAGGCAGACAGGTCATCATACCAGAACCTTTGAGAGGTGACATACTACAACAACTTCATCGCTGACACAGGGCACAGAACCGATGAGAAGACTTGAAAGAGAGACAGTTTATTGGCCGCGTATGAACAATTACATTGAAGTCATCATTAAGGATGGAAGGAGTGTCAAGATAATATGCCAAGACAACACAAGGAACCACTTCTACCACATGGCACTCCATGGCACTGATTTCTTAGTTGTAATTGACTACTTTTCCAAATACCCTATCATCTGTCAATTGCATGATACATCAAGTGCAACTGTAGAAAACATTGGGGGGAATTCTCTGGCCGTTCACGCTGGCGGGGTTCTCTGGTCCCGCTGGCAGTGCATCCCTTCCTGTGGGTTTTGTGATGGCGTGGGGTTGACACCAATGGGGAATCTCATTGACAGTGGTGGGACCAGAGAATCCCACCACCATGAACACTGTGCCACCTCCCACCACCGAGAAACACACGCTGGGAAGCCGGAGGATTCTCCCCCAATATAAAATAAAAGCAAATTACTGCGGACGCTGGAATCTGAAACCAATAGAGAAAATGCTGGAAAATCTCAGCAGGTCTGGCAGCATCTGTAAGGAGAGAAAAGAGCTGACGTTTTGAGTCCAGATGACCCTTTGTCAAAGCTTTGACAAAGGGCCATCTGGACTCGAAACGTCAGCTCTTTTCTCTCCTTACAGATGCTGCCAGACCTGCTGAGATTTTCCAGCATTTTCGCTTTTGGTCCCCCAATATAAGTGACATTTTCAGCTATCCAGTGAGCAAACAGCTCAGACATGTTTCTGAGCTCCTCAATACCATAAGACTGCTATCATCTATCTGACCCTTCATAAATAGACCTGAAAATTATGTGCTGATTAATCCCTTATGCATGGTTGGTGCCTTGACGTTTATATAGCAAATAAGCTCAATGATTAATTTTATAAGAACACAACATCTCCCACTAAAATTCAGTTAGCACACTTACCACGTAGAGTTCTCACCAATAGCTCAATTTTATTCATTCGTGGGACATGCTGGCCAGCATTTATTGCCCATCCCTGGATGCCCTTGGAGAGCAGTTCAGAGTCAACCACATTGCTGTGGGTCTGGAGTCACATGTAGGCCAGACCAGGCAAGGACGGCAGATTTCCTTCCCTAAAGTACATTAGTGAACCAGATGGGTTCACTAATCGACAATGGCTTCATGGTCATCAGCAAATTCTTAATTCCAGATATTTTTAATTGAATTCAATTCCACCAACTGCCATGGCGGGATTCAAACCTGGGCCCCGAGAACATTAGCTGAATTTCTGGATTCATAGTCTAGCAATAATGCCACGAGGCCATTGCTTCAATGGATCAAGATCACTTCCCAAAATGGAACTGAGCCATACATACATCCAGTTCTGTTAGCTGATCTCACTCAGGTGGCTATCACAGCGCTACCTTTCACATTGATTCCAGAGCAGAAAAGGAATGATCTCGGCTTCCCATTCCTGACGGTTATTCAGCGAGTTGTGGTGGACATGAACATCAGGCGAGTACATCATGGGACTCAGCCCTGGTTATATGCTGTGCTGACACTACAGGTTCACACTTGACGAATGGTTACTTGGCTAAGTTATAAGTTATTAAACCAGCCTCCCATCCATTGACTCTGTCTACACTTCCCGATGCCTCGGCAAAGCAGCCAGCATAATTAAGGACCCCACGCATCCCGGACATTCTCTCTTCCACCTTCTTCCTTCGGGGAAAAGGTACAAAAGTCTGAGGTCACGTACCAACTGACTGAAGAACAGCTTCTTCGCTGCTGCTGTTAGACTTTTGAATGGACCTAACTTGCATTAAGTTGATCTTTCTCTACACCCTAGCTATGACTGTAACACTACATTCTGCACTCTCTCGTTCCCTTCTCTATGAACCATAGGTTTTGCCTGTATAGCGCACAACAATACTTTTCACTGTATGTTAATACATGTGACAATAATAAATCAAATCAAATCAAATCCCACTTCTGAGTCACAATGTTGCGGATTCAAGTCCCACTCCCAAAATTTGAGCACAAAAACCAAGCCTGGTATTCCGATACTAAGGAAGTGCCTGTTTGGGATGAGATGTTAATCCGAGATCCTGTTTTACATCCATTCAAGGTGGATGTAGAAGATCCCATAGGGATTTCCTTTTCTAACACTTGTGCTCTCAGGGCTCCGTTACATGAGCAGAACAGTTAAGAATAAGTAAAGGGGGCACTCAACAGAATGGATACCTCAGTATCATCGTATTAACTCAACCTTATTACAATTATGTTGCTTTTCCCTGAGGCTCACTCTGCCTGGTTGATGCTCTGTAACTAAAAAGCTGAAACAAGAAATGATTTTATTCAGAACTTCCATCTCACTGAGGAGGCTTCAGGCCAATCAATATCCAACAACCTGCTCTGAAAGCTCTGCTCACGTTTTGACAGCTGTGGCAAATTTCAGCCCAGCAGCTGAGGCAATCACAGCATTCTAGAACAATCGACAATATTGTAAATACAACACCACACAATATTCTAAAAACAAATCAATTTGCCCCATCTTCACACGTTAGTAGATCTTTTAAAAAATGCTGAGCACCAAGTTCTCCGTACTCGCTGGCAGCAGCAGGGGGACATGCGAGACTGGAGAATTCCTGCCACTGTTTATAGACAAACAAACAAGGGCCCACCTCCATTGGTGCAGTAACGGTGTTCAGAAGGAAACACATTGGGTTGGACTTCCTGGCCCTTCTTGCCGGTGGGATCTTCCAGTCTCACTGGAATTGACCCCGCTGCCAGCCATGTAAATTGCCATTGACTTTGGCGGGACTGGAAAATCCTCCTGGCAGCCAATGGCGAGCCGCCACTGCTACAGCACAATCTGCTGTGGGAGGGGAAGAATTTCAGCCATTGCATTTCTTTCCAAATGGGGTGACACAGTGGCACAGTGGTTAGCGCTGCTGCCTCTCAGCGTCAGGGACCCGGGTTCAATTCCGGCCTTGGGTCACTGTCTGTGTGGAGTTTGCACGTTCTTCCCCTGTCTGCGTGGTTTTCCTCCGGGTGCTCCGGTTTCCTCCCACATTCCAAAGATGTGCGGGTTAGGATGACTGGTCATTCTATATTGCCCCTTAGTATCAGGGGATTAGCAGGGTAAATATGTGGGGTTACGGGGATTTGGCTTGTGTGGGATTGCTGTCGGTGCAGGTCCAATGGGCCAAATGGCCTCCTTCTGCACTCTAGGGATTCTAGGAGCTGGCAGCAGGAGAGAAGGAAAGGATAGAGAAAGTAAACCAACGGCAAATCCTTCATCTAACCTCATCCACACCATCACCTGTATGAGAACGTAGTGTTGTACTGGGCTCTGCTGCATACATCTACAAGGTCAGTGAAGACACAATGTCTTCGTGCAGTTTAATCTTCAGAGGGATTGGCCCATGCTGTTGAGGGACACCGGGTGCCTGATCAGGAGGGTCCTCTGACCTCACCCACAGGGAAGCCACCATAGTATATCTAGCCCATGTGGTGAATGCCGTGTCCAAGCTACAATGGCGATGGGATGAGGCCCTTAATTGACCACTTAAGGGCCTCAATTGACCTCTGGGTGGGAAGGCTGTGCTCGGCCTTCCCTGCCCCTGACCTCATCAGGGGCGTTTGGGAAGGCGATGGATGGGCTCTCCATCTCATGCATTCGCACCTCATGATGTGCCTCCAACCCATTATCCAGCCCGCTCTTGGGTTGGAACTAAATTCCCCCCATCAGATGCAGCACAAACTGGATTTTCTGGGCCACTCTACTCCTGCATTTTCAAAATATTACAAATCCCTCATGTTACCCATGGCAACAGATCAAAGGTTAAAATTTGTTTAACAATTCTAGCCTAAAATAGCATTACGTCGACTGCAAAGCATGAAGGAGGCTGGGATAGAGAATAATATCACACAAAGTATGCCAATTAAGCAAAGGGAAATTTCAAATACACCTGATTAAAGGGGCAAACCTGAGCTTCAATTTGCAAAGATCAATAGAAGTAAGTTCATGGTGTGGGGAGGTGATGGCCTAGTGGTATTACTGCTAGACTATTAATCCAGAAACTCAGCTAATGTTCTGGGGACCCAGGTTCGAATCCCACCACGGCAGATGAATTTTGAATTCAATAAAGACATTCTGGAATTAAGAACGTATTGATGACCACAAAATCATTGTTGACTGTCAGGAAGACCCATCTGATTCACTAATGTCCCTTAGGGAAGGAAATCTGCCATCCTTACCTGGCCCACATGTGACTCCAGAGCCATAGCAATGCGGTTGACTCTCAACTGCCCTCGGGGAACTAGGGATGGGCAATAAATGCTGGTAAGCCAGAATTACCCTTGTCCCACAAATTAATTAAAAAATAAAGCTCCCTCCAAATACATCTTGGACATCAAGTAGATTTGCACTTTATCACAACTTGGGTCATTTTTTCCCAAAAATTATGATTCGAGGAGAAGTTTGAATTGTGCGTCTTGACTGTACCATGACTGAATCTTGCCAGCCACATTCAGTTGAACTTGGGCTGGCTGTGTTTTCGGTTAGGATTTGGGCTGAATTTCAATGAAAGTCTAGCCCCAGGTCCTGGTTCCTGACCTTCAGACCACCTGCTTTATGTAGAACTATAAAAATAACACCACGTGGGGGGGAGAGGGGTGGGGGGGAGGAGCTTTGGTTCAGTATCTGTGTCAGTACTTCGAGTGGGGCTTGTTATTGTAATCCTATTTCTGCCCTTCCTTTTTATTCTATACGATCACAGTTGTTCCTTATTCATTCAGAAAACCTGAGGCCGCATCCTGGGTGATGAAAGCTGTGTATTGCAGAGCGGTTCTAGTTGTGGACCATTTTGGAATTCTAGTTACATTTCCTTCAGTAAATACACCTTTGACTCTGATAAAGTATCATTTTAGTTGTAACTCTACACCAATTAGCATGATTTGCAGTTATGAAGGTAGTTGTAAATGACATAGGCCCTCATCCATTTCAGGAAAGACAGTCTAATGGCCATATATACACTGGTGCCTCATACAAAGTTAAATTGGTTTGGGTTATGCACAATGAAATAAAATTAACAATAATGGAATATTTTCTTCTGCATTTTTGAAGCAATTTTGGCAACATGCCAATCCCAGTCCAAGATAGCTTATCGAACTACTCTTGCTAGTGTAATAAGTCTGCGGAGACTGAAGTCTCTTTACCAAAATCCCTTGATTTACAAACTCTAACAGCAATACACAGAGTGCTCACAGTTAGCAGTCTACCTCCGGGGGTATCAGAGGAACTGACACTCACGGTTCAGTACAGGGCAAAGACTCCCTGATTGGCCCATCAATTGGATCCTTAATCAGGGAGTTCATACTCCAATAGGCCAACATCAGTGGCCTGACTGAAACCATTAGAGCTAGCGAAGAGATATGCTCACATTTCCATTTATCACCCTTTCCCCACAGGGAAATACTAAACTTCTAGTTCACTAACTCACTGCCCCAATTCCCTAAATGACATGGCTCAGGGAGACGGACTGAATGGTCAGGGCTGCCACTAACCTCTGGGACATTCCCCCCCGTCCTCCCCTCCACTTGTGGAAAGCTGAGAATGTAACTCCATAGCTAAGGACCTACTGCAATGTCCTAGATAGAGACTTACCCTCAATTGGTGCCAATATAACTCTGGAATGGTCATATGCAATCACATTGGCGTAGCGGTTCTTGGGTTTGTTAACCTCCATGTTTGAGTGCTCCCATGTGAACTGCTGGCCGGGGTCGATTGACTGGCAGGTTGGAGTCAAAGTGGGGGGGAGGGAAGGTAAAAGAAAGAGAGAGAAAGACATTATTTGTGGTTCTTTTGACCAAATCCGTTCAAATTGTGCTTCATCACATCATCGATACAAAACATTCAGTCTCACATTCTTCAACGCAGCATTCATTTACAGACCAGCACGATTTGTTTCAATTCTTTATTGCTTTTCTATTCTTTTTCCCAGGGTGGAAGAGTCAATTACTAGGGGGCACAGGATAAAGGTGCGAGGGGCAAGGTTTAAAGGAAATGTACGAGGCAAGTTTTCTTTTACACAGAGGGTGGTGGGTGCCTGGAACTCGCTGCCGGGGGAGGTAGTGGAAGCAGATACAATAGCGACTTTTAAGGGGCTTCTTGACAAATACATGAATAGGATGGGAATAGAGGGATACGGTCCCCGGAAGGGTAGGGGGTTTTAGTTCAGCTGGGCAGCATGGTCGGTGCAGGCTTGGAGGGCCTGTTCCTGTGCTGTAATTTTCTTTGTTCTTTGTTTCTCAGTTTGTTTTGGTTATCAGTGGCCTATTTTCTATCTCTCCCAGTTTTTATCTCCAGGCTGCCGACTCATTTTGCAATGTCGTTCCAAGTCAAAGTCCAGCCCATGACTTGAGAGCAGATACAAAGAGCTGCTTTGTGGGAGCGGAGCTTCCACCTCCGTGCTGTGTTACCCGATATGGACGCACTGACACTCAGCCGCAGCAGCATTGTGACGAGGTCCTTGAACTACTGAGGTGAATCAGTCCATGTAACTGTGGGAAGTGTCTGTGTTAGACATACACAGATATAAACATAAACAGATTGTGTCAGCTGGAGCCTGGTATCATATCACACTAATGTGTAGGAAGTCACTGGCAAAGGGGCAACCTACCACAAAAATACTCAACGTACCGCTCCCAATCCTTCTCATTAAATTGGCCCACAGGCGTATGTTTGGACTATAATTGGGAATTACATCGTTCTTCAAAGAGCAAGTTAAATGATTACAATCTGCAGCTAGAGGTAGAAAATGTCAGTTATCTAATGTTAAATGCTTGGCACTGTTAGCCTTTTAAAAGAAATTTATACAGACGAAAAATCTTATAATCTTACAGCAGCACAGAAAGGAACCATGCAGCCTGTGGTGCCTGTATCAGCCCTTTAAAATAACTGTCCAGTTTATGCCTGGGCCCAAGCCTGTCCCTCATGGCAGAGTGGTAATGTTGGTGGACGAGTAACCCAGAGACCCAGGGTTAATGCTCTTGGGACACAGGGTGGGATTTTCCACACCCTCTCTGCTGTATGTTTCACAGCAGCGGAGGTGGCCTGCCATTGGCCTTCTGGTTGGACCTGCCGTTGGATCTTCTGGTCCTGTCATTGCCAACATGGTTTCCCAATGTATGGACCATCCCCCCCCCCCACTTCACTGCCGGGAAACCCGCGACGGATGTTCGCTGCTGGCGGGACTGGAAGATCCCATCAGCAGGAACAGTTGGAAAATTCTGGCACTGGTTTCAAATCCCACCACGGCAGCTAGATTCAATTAACAAATCTGGAACTGAAGGCTACCAACGGTGAACATGAAACTACCATCGATTGTTGTAATAAAGCCCATTTGGATCATTCATGTCCCTTTGGGGAAGGAAATCTGTCATCCTTACTCGGTCTGACCTACATGTGACTCCACACCCTCAGCAAAGCGATTGACTCTTAACTGCCCTCTGAAATGGCCTAGCGAGCCACTCAGTTCAAGGGCAATTAGAACCATAGAATCCCTACAGCACAGGAGGAGGCCATTAGGGATGGGAATAAATGCTGGCCTTGCCAGTGACACTCACATCTTATTAAAGAAACACAAAATACATGGCCAATTACAGTTTGAAAGTTCCTGAGAAATCTGATTCTCTATTCTTTCAGGCAGGGTATTCCAGACCATAATAACACTTGGTGTAAAAGAATTTCCCGTCCAGTGTTCTTGCTGGTTATTTTCCCCCTCCTTGCTCCATCAAAACCCCTCATGATCTGTATGAAGGACAGCAAAATTTTAACTGAACAATCGCAAGCCTTTTGTTTCAACTTTCTAATTCCTGAATGTTGTATTTATGAAAATAACGCAGGGTGAGGGCTGAGAAATTTCCGATTTTAAGGCACTCCCGGTTAGCGTACGGTTAGGTGCAGAATGAAACTGCTCGATCCAGACCCAACAATATATCTCAGCTCCAAGTCTGGGAAGACCACCCTTTTCCATGTTGCTATGACATATGGTCCATGCCCCAAGTCAACCAGTTTGTGACATCTCCACATGACATTGACAAATGGGGTACAGTTTTCTGGTGCTGAATGAACCCCACTAAAAGCTGACTCGAGATTGCTGAAACACCTTAGGGACAGACCTCAAGCTTTTAATGTTTTTTTCTGTTGTAATCACAGCTTTATATTGGTCGGATCTGCTTTGTACCTCCTCAATTCTAATCACTTTACCATTGGCAGCCATGCCCACAGCTATCTAGGCCCTACGTTCTGGAATTCCCTCCCTAATACTCTCCACTCTTCCATTCTTCCTTAAGGTCCTCCTCGCAACCTCTTTATTTAACTCAACTTATGGCATCTGTGTTAGTCTTGACTTATGTGACCCTGTGTCTACTTACTTTTGCTTTGTAAGGTTCCTGTAAAAAACTTTTGGAGATATTAATACGTTAAAGGCATTAGATAAATGTAAGCTGTTATTGTTGTTGAGGTTGCATGGCTTCTTCCCAGAGAACAGGCAATGGTCTCACAGGAGAAGCTAGCTGGTCCTCTGGCCTGACTCCCCAGTCTGCAGGGAGACACTGCACCTCCACTCCCTTCAGCACTGATCCAGAGCTCTCAGAACTGTCAGGAAAAGTAGGTTGGGCCCTCTCTGACAACACGTGCCAAAGCTGAGCATCACCACAACAGTCCCTCCTCTCTGCTTTTATCTGTGTTGGACAGAATGAGAAGAATCCATGGAAAATATTTTACCTTTTTTTTCTATGTTTCTATTAGGTAGGTCTAGAAGGTAGGGATGTGTTCGGCACAACTTGTGGGCCGAAGGGCCTGTTTGTGCTGTAGTTTTTCTATGTTTCTATGTTCCTAATTTCCTAGTCATGGAGCTTCGGGGAATAGAAGGAAATCGCTTGGTTCACTGTCCCTGTGACAGCTCCCTGAAAGAACTATCTATTCATTTCTGTTTTCTGTTCTTCCTCTTTCTCCTAATCTGTTAGTTAAATAATTACAATCTGCAGCTAGATGTGGAAGAAGTTAATTACCTAATGTTAAATGCTTGGCACTATTAGCCTCTTAAAAGCGATTCATACAAAGCTGGAAGCATAGAATCATACAATCTCACAGCACAGAAGGAGCCATGCATCCTGTGGTGCAGAGTTATCAAATAACTATTTCCTTCCAATTCGCTTTTCATTCTGTTTCCCCCAGTGTTTGCATCCTAAAACACACACACACACAGGCACCTTTCACCACAGGCCGCAACTCAGGTATCAGAAGCAGGAACCTTTGCCAAATACTTCCCTATTACAACATTCAACTTAGGGAATGGAAGCTGGACACTTGTGGCCTGTACGAGTCATCATTACATCACTGCAAAGCCATTGGGGGTTCCCACAGTGAGATCACTTGTGGCCAAGTTACATCAAAACTCGAGTGTTGCTGAAATATATACATGCTGTCGAAGCTTTTTGGCAGCCTTGCTGGGCAACAGACAAACCCTCGTTCATTCCCCAGGGCAATGTCTTGACCAGTCAGTCACCTTGCCTGGTTTAAACTTAAACAAAGCTTGGCAGTTAACTGTCAATTATTAGAAAGCTAGTGCCTTTTCCATGGCAACGCCTCTACCAGAGTCCACTTCCCAACCAATCAGCTCAAGTAGGATAAATTGCTGTTTCCTTTACAATTTGGTATTCTTCCGAATTTTTTGATTCGTTCATGGGAGGTGGACATCGCTGGCTGGGTCAGCATTTATTATGTGGAGATGCCGGCGTTGGGCTGGGGTAAACACAGTAAGAGTTTTAACAACACCGGGTTAAAGTCCAACAGGTTTATTTGGTAGCAAATGCCATTAGCTTTCGGAGCGCTGCTCCTTTGTCAGATGGAGTGGATATCTGCTCTCAAACAGGGCACACAGAGACACAAAATCAAGTTACAGAATACTGATTAGAATGTGAATCTTTACAGCTAATCAAGGCTTAAAGATACAGACAATGTGAGTGGAGACACATTGACACTCACATTGACACTCACATTGTCTGTATCTCTAAGACTTGATTAGCTGTAAAGATTCACATTCTAACCAGTATTCTGTAACTTGAGTTTGTGTCTCTGTGTGCCCTATTTGAGAGCAGATATCCACTCCATCTGACAAAGGAGCAGCGCTCCGAAAGCTAATGGCATTTGCTACCAAATAAACCTGTTGGACTTTAACTCAGCATTTATTGCCCATCCCTGAAGAAATTTAAGAATCAACCACAGTGCTGTGGGTCTGGAGTCACCTGTAGACTCCAGGGAAGTCTAGATTCCCTTTCCTAAAGGACATTAGTGAACCAGGTGGGTTTTTGCGACAATCGGCAATGTTTCATGGTCATCAATGGCGGCACGGTAGCACAGTGGTTAGCACTGCTGCTTTACAGCTCCAGGGACCTGGGTTCGATTCCCGGCTTGGGTCACTGTCTGTGTGGAGTTTGCACATTCTCCTCGTGTCTGCGTGGGTTTCCTCCAGGTGCTCTGGTTTCCTCCCACAGTCCAAAGATGTGCGGGTTAGGTTGATTGGCCATGCCAAAATTGCCCTTAGTGTCCTGGGATGCGTAGGTTAGAGGGATTAGTGGGTAAATATGTAAGGGTATGGGGATAGGGCCTGGGTGGGATTGTGGTCGGTGCAGACTCGATGGGCCGAATGGCCTCTTTCTGTGCTGTAGGGATTCTAAGATCATTGGACTTTTAATTCCAGATTTTTATTGAATTCAAATTTCACCATCTCCCATGGTGGGATTTGAACCTGGGTCCCCTGAGCATTACCCTGGGTCTCTGGGTTACTCATCCAGTGACAATACCACGATGCCATGGCCTTCCCATTGTCCCATTCCCATGCAAGATGAGAAGCTCCAGCAGCGACACTCATGTGATTGTTACTTGATTTGGAAGATAAATTATGCTTTACCTCATACTCCTGCGAAAACTTCAGATTGTCGTTTGCTTTCAGGTGTTCTGTATGGTCGGCCAGCTCTGCAATGGGGATGGGCGGATGGCTTATCATGCCTATGAAAGGACAGAACAGAGTGATATCACTTTTTAAAAAAAACACAAGACAACAGCACAGCAATTCACGTCAATTCAATCAGCAGTCCTGTATGGAAAGGCTGGAATGAGAATAGAGGAGGATCATGTGTGTTTAGAACATTACACCATCAGGGCTTGAAATTTGTTACACAATAAATGGCAGTGAACCCATCTTTCATTAAGGGAAACATGCCGGAATCCACTCAGTACAGCTTCTCACTTATTTCCCTAAAGTTCTGGGATCTGCCTTCAATCATTCTCCTTTCCACATTGACATGTTGGATCACCCCCTCATCAGTTTCTATAACTATTGCCACATTTTGCCTTTCTGATTCCTTCTCCCCTCCACCCCCCCCCCCTCCCCCCCGCTTCAGGAAAGGCAAGGGGCACCAACCTTTCTCGTTCGAGGTTTCCAACTACCATCAAACATGTAGGAGTAAAACTAACTGGTCTTCTAACCCTGGGGTTTGCAGGTTGTTATAATCAAGAGTCAAACATGATTCAAGAAGGTTGGAACTTTTTAGAATAACCATTTTTGAATAAAGGTGCCTGATCATGTCCTTCATCGGGTTTCTATTCACACTTGGGGCGTGATTTTCCAGCCCTTTCTGCCGGCTGTTCCTTCCGGTCCTGTCGAAGGTGGCTCCCGCCGGGGCCAGTCATAAAAAAAACGACATAGACCACAGCATGACCAGAAGATCCAGCCGGCAACCAATGGTGAGCCGCCGGCGGAAAACACGCCGCGGGGGGTGACTGACTTTTTAGAGTTCTATCCAAAAATGTCTTCCTTCTGCAACATCAAACCAAATGCAATACTAATTGTGTTTAAGACACAATGTCGACAGGTCCTGTTTGGGTGACTGACTCTACTCAATGAGCTGTTTTTCTTTAATTGGCTCATTCGTGTCTTCCTGTTGGTAGATTTTTGATCAGTCAGGGAACCAACACAATGTGTGGCAGACAGAAAAGGGAGTTGAGGCCACAATCAGTTCAGCCGTGATCTTACTGAATGGTGAAGCAGGCCTGAGGTTGAGGGGCTGAATAGCCAGTTCCTGCTTCTAATTCTTGTGTTTAATTGACCATCGAGTCAACTCAGCTCCCTCTTCATCCACCAATGTGAGATCAGCAGCAATAGCAGAGCAGTGAAGCTGCCAACTCAGTGGGGATCGGGGGGAATTCAATAAACGATTTAATCGAGGGGCAAATTGGGGGAGCGCTTGGCTGTGGGATATTGGGATGTGGTTTTGAAACTCTTAGTCAGCCGAATTCTCATTGTGAAGCCATGGGTAGTCTTCAAGCTCAGACCAAGGCCACTGGAGGGGAGAAGAACTTCAGCGGGTTGTTACTGAGCTTCAGTCATACTCAGTCAAGGGATCAATGTAGGATTGGCATCATTGATGACACGACAATGGGTTGGGCCTCAGAAGATTGGCAGAGGCAGCAGGAAAGGAAGGAACCAATAACAATTTCGGGAGGGAGACATCCTGAGGAAAACAATCATTAGTGTGCACCGAGGACGTGCATGATTGCTATGTGTCAAACATCTCAATTCCCAAAGACATTGAGAACATCCATTTGCTTTCAGCCTAGTATCTGCAGTAGTGACACATACCTGAGCAACCTGTCAGATGTAGTGTGCCAGTCTGTTTGTAGCTCTCCTTGGAGATTAACTGACCTGGGGGCAGGGGGGGGGGGGGCATTCTTTGCATCTAACATGCTGAAAAAGACCCTGATGGCCACTGAGCACATTTGAGTGAACTGGGCCCAGACTGAATTCGAGGTATGTCAAGGTTATTCTCCAGTCAGGAAATTCTGACTTGTTGGCATTGGTATTTACAAGCTGCATGAAGTCAGGAATGTCAAGGCGATTGAGTTCCTATTTACCACGTAATATTGTGCTGCTAAATTTGTCACAGATTCATGTTGAATGCCATCACTGATAACTTGAAATGGATAACCTGCAGAATGAGGACAGACACCTGCCCCTTATCCTTTCCCGATGCTGACAGCCTTGCTGTCCATTGGGGTAGACAAGGCCTTTCATTCTGAGGTACAAGTGACAATACTGCGCTGCCATTGTCTCCCAACATTCCAATTGATGCTTGTGCTTCTCTGGATTCCTCCTTCCTCCACCCCCTCTCCTTCCCCAATCTTGTATCAGGCTTCCCGCAGAAGCGAGGGTTCCGAAAGGGAATTACAGGCCCACTTGCGGAGATGGTGGATAGAGTTTTTCTGATTGCTATGGAGAATTTCAAGCCCTGTTACAGAATCAGCAGAGTTGGATCATTTGAAGCAGACAGTATGGATATTAAAATCCAGGCAGCACAGAGATGAGAAGCAAGCATGAAATCATCATCAGTTTTTGTGGTGGGCCATCATTACAGTTAGCTATGCTGCAAAGGGAAAAGAGTGGAAATGTGTCACAAAACACCAATATAGACTGGAGAGAGGGAAGCCTTGCGGCTGTGTTTGGGTCCATCACCCAATAATTTCCACGCACTCCCCCAGTTTATGATGTGCGCACAACATTAAAGAAGCTGCCTCTCGTTTTGCTCTTTCCCTCCACTGGGTTCCTTGTTGTCAATAATTGCCTGAGAGGGAGGGGCGGGAGTGTGGGGAGGGGGAGTGGGGGAGGGGGCGAGGGGGAGGGGAGGGGGTTAGTGTATGTGGTGGTGGGTGGGACTGGTTGTGTTCCTACATTGCAGTTTTCCTTCCCTCACCTCACAGACCTTTGGAACGTTGAACTCCCCAGTCGAGACCTCATTAAAAGCCTCAGTGAAGCTTTACTCGGTCTGGCTTGGGTGCCATTGTGCCGCTATTAAAACTACCAGGCCCTGAAAACGCTCACTCTTTTAATGATTTCTCCACTCCGCCCTTTTGACCTAACGGGTGCAATCTAACCGGCCGTTCACACCACGGTCCTTCCACAGCGAAGACGGAGAATTTGGTGGCCGGCCAAATCTCCATTCACTGCGTCGGTGTGAACGGTGGCAAGATTCCGACCAATATGTCTTCGCCCCATCCAGTTCTTGAAGGTGCTGACTTCTACTGGGCTATAACTCTATTGATGACAATGGTCCCCTCTCCACTCCCTGCTACTTCACTGTGGCACGGTTCCTGTGCAAAACCTGTCTATGTGAGGCAGAAGGCCATTCAACCAGGAAGTCATCAATGACTTCTCTCACGGTCAAAGAGCTTCCAGGAGGATTCCGTTTGCAGGCGGAGCTGGATTCTTTCTCCCCCGGGCGGCTCCAGATTCTTGGAGCACACCGACTAATCAGGGCTCAAGCAGGGGGACTTGAGGAGGTCCGCCCTACAACGGGTGATATTTTACAAACAACCCAAGGCTCCACAATTCATTCATCACGGGCAGGTTAGGGAATTAGTGGGGTAAATGTGTGGGATAGGGTGGGGGTCTGGTTCTACCACACCATCTATATGGTGACACATTGATGCTAACACCATTGCAATCTCTGCCACCCACCCTGACATAGGATGGGCATGCGTGGAGGCAGAGGGTTTAGTTGCCCTGGTTAAAGGGGGGGAACACTGGCCACCCTTCCTGCTGGCAGAGAGAGTGCTTGTGTGTGTTTGATGTTGAGTGAGAAGGGAGCTCAGCAGTGACGCCGGCTTGCGGTTGAATACACTGGTCACACACTGCCTGTCAGAGGCTCCGCCATGAATTATGGTGACTGCAGTGAAGCAGCGTGTTGACCCAAACGGTCCATAGCTTCACCCAAGGATGTTGTGAAAGGTGCGGTGTGGAGCCCAGTTTACATTACTGTCAGTGTGATATATGCACAGACTGATGGTGCTTCATCCTCTGGCCTTCCCCCACTCTTCCAGTATCTGCTGCGCGTTTCAAAAAGGGACGATCGATGCTCACAAAGAAAAAAGGCCTCAAATCTCACAGATGAACTGGCGTGGAACTGGAAATGTCAATGCGGTGCAGCGAGAGGTATATGTTTGAGACTTAGCTGACAACCTGCTGTGCACCTATCCTGTGCTACGCCTGAGCTGGGAGTGTTTGATTGATGCTGACAATAGATTTAGGAAAAATTGAGCTTACAAAAAAAAAATACATTTCATCCCGCAGCAGGGGTATTCTTCAGCAGGTGGGCGAGAACTCCCAAACAATCCACACAATAATGAGTTAATGCATCTGTGACTTAAAAAAGCTCAGTGGCACTTAGGCGCGCAGCTGAGTCCAATGCATCACTGAGGTGGATGGATATCGAAAGGTTGAATCTCGCAGAAGCCAGATTCATTTCCATTTATATTACATTCTACTTCATCCCACAAATGCTGCTAAAGTCTGCAGTGTTACCTATGCTAATTATACCTCGCTGCAGACCAACTTTTCTCTTTATTCGTAAGGTGTTGGACTTGTCTCTTGGAGCAACGGAAGATCAGGAGCTGAGCAGTGTCGGGGATGACTATAATGTTACCCAGAGAGCTCCAAAAAAAAACAACGCATTGTCAAAACAGGTGTGTCGACGTGTCAGCATTTAAAGAAACAAAGCTCCATCGCCTACAAGACCAGGATCCTTCCAAAGGGATGACAAAGGGAGCACGGCTCCAGGTTGATGGGCAGAATGGAAAAGGGAAGGGTGTTTCTTTTTTCATGTTCATGCCTGCATTCCCAACCCAGTCTGACATCGCCATCTCCGAAGTCTGCCACTGCGCTTGAGTTGCACTGATCGCCGCCTTATTGAGTGGTGCTCACTCGCCAACCCTGCACTTACGGTGCGGCCAACAGCAATTGTGCAATGTTACTGTGCAGCACTGAGCCATGTGATAAGATGCTGGCAAACGCAACATCTTTTTTGAACTATAGAGCAAGACTGGAGTTAAAAGAAAGCAACACGGTGGCACGGTGGTGAACACTGCTGCCTCACGGCGCCAGGGACCCGGGTTCAATTCCTGCCTTGGGTCACTGTCTGTGTGGAGTTTGTATATTCTCCCCGTGTCTGCATGGGTTTCCTCCGGGTGCTCCAGTTTCCTCCCACAGTCCAAAAATGTGCGGATTAGGTTGATTGACCGTTCTAAATTGCCCCTTAGCGTCAGGGAGACTAGCAGGGTAAATACCTGGGTTAAGTGGATGGTTGGAATTGTTGTCAGTGCAAGCTCTATGGGCCAAATGGCCTCTTTCTGCACTGTTGGGATTCTATGATTGAATATATAAAAGATAAATTCTACCCCCTTTCGATTACAGACTAACAGCCTACCGGTGCTAGCAATGTGTAACTTAGCTCTTTTGAGTCACCTTGTCTTCCAGTCGAAACCCAGTTCTAATAGATTTAGGCCTGTCTGGATCAGCATGTTATCTGAATTTCAGAGAAATATAAGATCTCACACCACAGGAGGAGGCCATTTGGCCTGCCGTAGTTGGAGCTGGCTCCTTGAAAGTGCTGTTGTGCTGAGTCCCATATCCTTGTCTATTGTTTGTTAACTCCTCACCCTCAAGTAACTGCTCAACTTCCTTTCAAAATTATTGATGGAATAGCCGAGCTCATCTTTTCAGATTGAGTATTTCAGATCCTGGCAACTCTCAATGAAAAATTTCTCCCTCTAGATCTTTTTCCAATGATTTAGAATTCATGACCTTTAGTTATTGATCCATTCTGCTGAGGGAATCCATTTTCCCTATATCCTCTGTATCAAACCTTTCATTATCTTGAAAACCTTTATTCGGTCATCTTTTCACATTCTCTGTTCCAAGAAGAACAGTCAAAACTTTTTCTGCCTCTCTTTATAACTGAAGCCCGTCATCCCTGGTAACCGCCTGGTAAACCTCCTCTCTACATCTTCCATGGGCAGTACATCCTTCCTGAAGTGTGGTGCCCAAATTATCCATAGAATCCCTACAGTGCAGAAGGAGGCCATTTGGCCCATCGATTCTGCACCGACTCTCCGACACAGCATCCCACCCAGGCCCTATTCCCGTAACCCCAGATAATTACCCTGTTAATCTACCTAATTACACATCTTTGGACAGTGTGAGGAAACCCATGCGGACACGGGGAGAACGTGCAGACTCCACATAGACATTCATCCAAGGCCAGAATTGAACCTGGGTCCCTGGAGCTGTGAAGCAGCAGTGCTAACCAGTGTTCCACCGTGCCGCCCACATAATACCACTAGGCCATCTCCTCTCCAAAACTGTCATTTATAAAATTCTAGCATGATCTCCATTCTATTCCTCTATTTATAAACCCAAGTGATTCATATGCTGATTCTACTTGCCCTGCCAACTGTAAGGATTTGTGTATTTTCACACTAAGCTGCCTATGATGATCTACATTTTTCAAAATTGTGCCATTTATAGTATACAGACTTTCTAAAAGAGTTTCCTCAAAGTGCATCGCTTGATTTGGCACTGAAATCCATCTGCCATTGTTCTGCCCATTTCACACCCTTTCCGTGTCACTCTAAAGCCCAGAACTATCCTCATCGCTACCTTCTACCCAACCAGGCTTTGTATCATCTGTAAACTTTATAATGCTGCTCCCTACACTTGAGTCTACAGTTGATCAAAGAAAATGGTAATGGACCCAAAACAATCCCTCTGTGAACACCTCTGCAAATCTACAAAACATCATTCCATCTTTTGTTTCCTGTCACAGTGTTAATTTTGTGTCCACACCGTCCCTTTAATTTAATCCTCTTAATAGCTACCGTGTGGAACTTAGCTGAATATCTTCTGGAAGTCCAGATATACAGTATCTGCTGCCCGACCCTGCTACACCTCAGGCGCAATTCTCCCAAAACATTTCTAAATGTTGTCCGCGGTGGGAAACCCGGTGAGATTCCCGCTGGGAGGCTCGGTGTGATTCAGATCTCAGTTCAATTACACTTAGACATTACTTTAAGTGGGAATTTAAAGATGACAGCAAGACTGGCTCCTCAGAGGTCAGGGCTCCCTTTTCATCTCCAAGTTACAGTGAAGGACCGCTTGTTCCGCCTGTGCCACCCCTCCCACAAACATCGTGATCCCCCCTTAGACACGGTGCATACCCTCGACCCCGGAGGGTCAACCTCCCCTCAGTCAATAAATGTTCGGGTCATCCCGCGCTCCCTCTCCTGCACCCACACCACGCAGCATGAGAGTGACCCGCCTGCCATCCCTTCCAATGAGCGGTACCTCACTATGGGGCTGCATTGGCCACACTAAATTGCCTCTTAGTGTCCAGGGATGCGTAGGTTAGAGGGATGAGCGGGGTTAATGTGTATGCACCGTGTCTAAGGGGGGATCACGATGTTTGTGGGAGGGGTGGCACAGGCGGAACAAGCGGTCCTTCACTGTAACTTGGAGATGAAAAGGATTTATTACAGATAAACCCTAAAGACCCTAAAGACCCTGTCCCTTGCCAGTGCCACCCTGGCAACCTGACAGTTTGAAACTAGCAATGCCAACCTGGCACTGCCGGGGCAATAGAAACATAGAAACATAGAAAAACTACAGCACAAAACAGGCCCTTCGGCCCCACAAGTTGTGCCGAACATATCCCTATCCCCGTAAGCTCACACATTAACCCCGCTCATCCCTCTAACCTACGCATCCCTGGACACTAAGAGGCAATTTAGTGTGGCCAATGCACCTAACCCGCAGACCGGGAGGAAACCGGAGCACCCGGAGGAATCCCATGCAGACACGGGGAGAACGTGCAAACCCCACACAGAAAAAGACCCAAGCTGGGAATCGAACCTGGGTCCCTGGTGCTGTGAGGCAGCAGTGCTATCCATTGTGCCACCGTATCGCCCGTAATGTATCGACTGCGGCATTGATTAGAAACATAGAAAAACTACAGCACAAAACAGGCCCTTCAGCCCCACAAGTTGGGCCAAACATATCCCTACCTTTTAGACCTACCTATAACCCTCCATCCTATTAAGTCCCATGTACTCATCCAGGAGTCTCTTAAAAGACCTTATTGAGTTTGCCTCCACCACCACTGATGGCAGCCAATTCCACTCGCCCACCACCCTCTGTGTGAAAAACTTCCCCCTAACATTTCCCCTGTACCTACCCCCCAGCACCTTAAACCTGTGTCCTCTCGTAGCAGCCATTTCCACCCTGGGAAAAAGCCTTTGAGAGTCCACCCGATCTATGCGGGCACTGCCCAGCCATCTCCACAACTATCCAGGGGCCTCAATGGCCTCCGAGCCCCCCCCCCCCCCCCGACATGGCTGTCCCGACTGGACTCTGTTTCTGTTTGCCATAAGCGATTCGCGTTGGGTTTCCGCTGTGCCCGGTGAATTGCAGGAGCTCAGAGAATCCAGCTCCAAGCTAATAAGTATTTAAATATGCTAATCTCCCCCACCCCTCCCACACTGGGGCTGAACCAGATTACACTGGGGTCCGGAACTAATTGGGGGGCCCGGAACAAATGGTTCCTTCCACACGATGTTCCAGCCCAGTGTAATCTGCGCATGAGCGCACGGGCTGAAGAATCACAGACTCATTAAAGCAATTCTGTCAAGTTAGTCAGATGTGATTATCTGTAATAAATCCACCCCTCCATTACCCCATGCCTTTTTAATGAAAGCTTATTTTGCCCCGATAATGATTTTCACCAACTTCCTCCTCATGCCCCTTCCATCTTTCTTGAATGTAATTTAATCTGAAATGATTTTTGTATATTTGCTGATTTTATGTAAAATCACTTTGCAATATTATTAAGCTGGGTTACTACTTAGTCCTTAACTATGTTGTTGGGGTGCGAAAAGGGGTCCAAAGATATGCGAGATAGGTTGATTGGCTGTGATAAATTGACCCTAGTGTCAGGGGGATTAGCAGGGTGAATATGTAGGGCTAGGGCCTGGGTAGGATTGTGGTCGGTGCAGACTCAGTGGGCCGAATAGCCCCCTTCTGCACTGTAGGGATTCTATGATTCTGTGAAAAAGCCCTGTATGATTGGTTTGTTGGTGGCAACTGTGCTTTGTGTGTACCTAGTCAGGGGGTCTGAAAGGGGGAAGCGAAAGAGAGAGGAGCAGGAAATGAAATGGTCCTGAGGTTTTTAGTTTGGACGCAATCACTGGAATGGACAGAAATTGTACTCTAATTCGTGCGAGTTTTGACAAGTGTTTTTTCCCCCCCCTTGGGTTCCTGCTCGGAGTATCACATAAGAAAGTACTAGGTCATGTAGCCCTTTGAGCTTGTTCCTCCATTCAAATAAGATCGCAGCTGATCGGACTGTAGCCTCCACTCTCCTGCCTGTACTCCACAATCATTGTTTCCTTGTAGGTCAAAGTCTGTCTAACTCAGTCTTGACTTTATTCTCTGTGGAAGAAGACTCTAAAGATTAATGACCCTTTGAGAGAAGAAATTCCATCCTAAATGAGACACCTTTATTCTAAAGCTGTACCCCCGAGTTGTAGGTTCCCCAATGAGGGGAAACATTGTCTCAGCATCTACCCTGTCGAACCACCTCAGAATCTTATATTATAAGATCACCTCTCATTCCTCTAAACTCCAATGAGGGTGGCACAGTGGTTAGTTCTGCTACCTCATAGCGCCAGGGACCTGGGTTCGATTCCAGCATCAGGTGACTGTCCCTGTGGAGTTTGTACATTTCCCCCGTGTCTGCGTGCGTTTCCTCCGGGTGCGCCGGTTTCCTCCCGGGGTCTAGGGATGTGCAGGTTAGGTGGATTGGTCATGGGAAATTGCCCCTTCATGTCCAAAGATGTGTAGATTAGGTGGATTAGCTATGGTAAATGTGCAGGGTTATGGGGATAGAACGGAGGACAGGGGGATGCGGGGAGGCGTGGGGGGCGGGGCTGGGTAAGATGTTCTTTTGGAAGGTTGGTGCAGACTCAATGGGCCGAATAGCCTCATTCTGCACTGTAGGGATTCTATGGAGTATAGGCTCAACTTAGTCAACGTAATCACTGTACGCAGAATCTGTCGTGAACCAGTGAGCACCATTTTCGAACATAACTTTTAATAATTTTTAAAAATTACATTTCTTGATTTACTTAAGAGTGGCAACCTCGCAGAGTTTCAAAATAGGTTTATCGCAAAAAATAAGCATTTTTAATCAGTGTCCAATCCACCGCCAGTGAATAATCTGATCTGAAAAACTATAACTGAAAATGATGTTGAAAAACTGCACACAGCCAGTTCGCCATCAATAGTAACACCATTTCCTTCATCTAATTTTTAAAATTCAAAAGCTTTTAAAACATGCCTTTTGCAGTTCATTTGTCTATAAATAAATTTAATTTTAAGAATCTTCTCAAGCAAATTAGCGCAATTAACAGAAACTCAAAGGATTAATTTAGAATCATCGAATCCCTACAGTGCAGAAGGAGGCCATTTGGCCCATCAAGCCTGCACTGACAACTCTCCCACCCAGGCCCGATTCTTATAACGCCATGTATTCACCCTAGTTAGTCCCCCTGACACTAAGGGGCAATTTAGCATGGCCAATCAACCTAACCCGCATATCTTCGGACTGTGGGACGAAACCGGAGCACCCGGAGGAAACCCACGCAGACACGGGGAGAACGTGCAGACTCCACACAGACAGTGACCCAAGCTGGGAATTGAACCTGAGTCCCTGGCACTCATGAGGCAGCAGTGCTAACCATTGTGCCACTGTGCTGCCCATTAATTTTGGGGGAGCGGCTGGGTATGTGGACAAGGCCTGTATCTAGTAAGATTCTTTTTAAAACTAGTGCAACATTTTGCAAAGGAACGCAGAATCTCGACTTGTGCAAGACATGGTCAGAAGTTCCATTGCCTTTTGCATCAGCTTGGTTGATTTCAGATGAACTGCCGTGAAGTGAACACAGTGCAATGTCACGGAACTATGGGTCTGTTGTAAAGCAAGACTTTCTATGGCAGGAGAAAGGGCCTCCTGTTTAACCTAGTGTTTCCCTGCTGGTGAAATCTGAATCAGAATGACTACATCACCTTCAACAGGAGATTACGTGGAAGGATGGGGAGAAAAAATGTTTTATTTAATGAAAGGAGTGGGTTGAGGATTGATTGGGGCACGGCGGAAAACTGCAATCATCCTTTTCCAGCACTGGCAGCCCTTTGAAATCGTTGAGGAAGCACCTCCAGTGTGTTCATTTATACTGATTTAGAACAAGATGGCAGACAGAATCTGCTCCAGCAATCCAGCGGGAGAGAGGGAGAGAGAGAGAGAGAGAGGGAGAAGGAGGGAGAGAGAGAGAGAGAGAGGGAGAGAGAGAGGGGGAGAGAGAGAGAGGGAGGGAGAGGGAGAGGGAGAGAGAGAGAGGGAGAGAGAGGAAGGGAGGGAGAGAGAGGGAGGGAGGGAGGGGGAGGGAGGGTGGGGGAGGGAGGGGAGGGAGGGGGGGGAGGGAGGGAGGGGGGGAGGGAGGGAGGGGGAGGGGGGAGGGAGGGAGGGGGAGGGGGGAGGGAGGGAGGGAGGGGGAGGGGGGGAGGGAGGGGGAGGGGGGAGGGAGGGGGAGGGAGGGGGAGGGGGGAGGGAGGGAGGGGGAGGGAGGGAGGGAGGGAGAGGGGGGAGAGAGAGGGGGAGAGAGGGGGAGAGAGAGGGAGAGGGGAGAGAGAGGGAGAGAGAGAGGGGGAGAGAGAGAGAGAGAGGGAGAGAGAAAGAGAGAGAGAGGGAGAGGGAGAGAGAGAGAGATTTTTGGGGTCGGACAGAGGAGGCGGGAGAGAGGAAGGTAGAGGGAGGGGAAGAGAGAGGGGGGGAGGGGGAAGAGAGAGGGGGGGAGGGGGAAGAGAGAGGGGGGAGGGGGAAGCGGGAGAAAGAGAGAGAGAGGGAGAGAAGGGACCGAGAGAAAGGGAGGGGAGAGAGAGAGAGGGAGAGGGAAGGAGAGAGGGAGGGAGAGAAGGGAGAGAAAAGGGAGGAGAGAGAGAGAGGGTGGGAACAGAGAAGGAGAGAGAGGGAGGGAGAGAGAGGGAGGGGGAGAGTGGTGACATCTGGAGAAGAAATGTGCCATGGGTCAGAGGTTACGTGCAAGTAATGAAGTGTGAGAATGTAACATTCTCACAGGTCAGGGGTCAGCTTCATTTTCTGAATCCAAATCAACCGGAGGTGGGGGCAAAAAGGAAATCAAACAGGAAATCTCCCGAAAAGCGAAGGACCATTCTGTGTGTGTGCGTGTGTCTGTGTGTGTGTCTGTCTGTGTGTGTGTGTCTGTGTGTGCGTGTGTCTGTGTGTGTCTGTGTGTTGGAGGGGGGAGGGGGAGTTGGGGGCAAAGGGCATTTTCCTGCCCCCCCGCCCCCGCCCCAACTCCCCCTCCCCGCACATCCCTGAGTTAATGGCGGAAACTAAGCGGTGAGCGATAAACCCATTGGCAGTGGGCCGAAGTCTGGCACCTGGAATCTGACCCTCCGGGGTGGGGAATACACCCCCCTCTCGCCGGCCTTACTGCCCACCTTCCCGTAACACCCTAAAGACCGCATGACCACCAGGTGAAACTGATGAAGCCACAAATCGGCAGACAACCCTGGGCTGGAAAGGGTTAACATTTGGAAACAAACAGTTCAAAGGCATGCAAAAAAGTGTGAGGAGCTAAGTAGCTTAGCCAATGAGCAGCCAGGAGCCTCGAGAGAGAGAGAGAGAGAGAGAAACACAGATTAAAAAATACACAAAGAGGTGGATAAGGAACAGATTATACATATATATATAAATATAAATCCATATCTATATATATAATATATTAAAAACAAAACATAACATAAGTCAACAAAACAATAGGCATAAAATGCAAGTGGGAACTAACTTGCAAATTCGGGTTCACTGAGGGGGCTGCTGACAACAGATTCTGTGAAAAAGAAACATCAGCACGTGAACACACTCAAACCTACAGGTTGGCAGAATGCAACTCAAGGGGGGAAGAGAACAGAAAAATAAAACAGGAACTCAAACAAACAAACAAATGCATGAGTAAACAGTCAGACTCCAATCAGGCCCTCTGAAAGAACTCAACCATTTGTTACAGCGTCCTTACCTCTTGTTCTCCTCTCCGGTAACCCACTTTGGTTCAAAGCATAGCCGTTGTCATGGCACCCATGAGGGACCCGCCTGAAATGCCGGGTTAGGTGGGTGGGGGGGGGGGGGGTAACCCCCGGTTATGCGAGGGCAGGCTACCCTAGAATGACTATGACATCAGCTGATCCGGGGGGGGGCAAGGGTTTCGGCAAGAGATTGGGTTCGTGAGTGGTCAAATGGCAGGACAGAGCGGGGGGGGGGGGGGGGGGGCAATCAGGCACTCAATACTCGAGCTGTGTTGTGAGGTGGAGGTGCCGGCTTCGGACTGGGGTGGGGCACACCGAGAAGTCTCACAAACCACCAGGTTAAAGTCCGATGGGTTTATTCGGAATCGCGAGCTCTCGGAGCGCTGTTCCTTCGCCTGAGGAAGGGGCAGCCGCCCTGATAGCTCATGATTCCGAATAGACCTGTTGGGACTTTAACCTGGTGTTTGTGAGACTTCTTACCTCGCCCTCTTACAAAAGCTCTATTCTCCCTCCACAGAAGTTGTCAGACCTGCTGAGATTTTTCTGTTTTTGTTTCAGGTTCCAGCATCGGCAGTAATTTGCTTTGAGACTCTGTGAATGCTTCCTTCTCCTAACCTGAACCCTACACGGGGTTGACAATTCTGGTTGTAGGTAACCCTGGAGGAGGCATCACACCTCAACTGGCCTCAGCAGTTCAGAAACCATTTAAAAAAAAATCCTTGATCGAATATTTTTGTAATTAATTAAACAAAATGTAAACACACGCACTGTTTACAGTGTCCTGGAGATTAATCTTTAACTCCTCCTGGAGTTGCTGGGATCACCCTGGACAGTTGGTAATCCTTTGTCAATCTCATCCATTTTCTCTCTTCCTTTGTTGAAGATGTTGACTCTTCCTGCGACGCAAGGCCTCGGACATCAAAAGCCTTCTAGTACCTCGCCGCATGAATCTTAATTGAGGGCTGAAGGGAAGTTGGCCCAGAGGGCGTCATAATCCTGGCCTTTTTAAATGGCCTCGTCTCCATATTTTCTCATCAGGTCTCACAGTGTAGTGATGAGGTGCAGGATCGCTGGCTGATTTCCTGTTCTCTAACCGAGGGACAATGGAGCCAATTGTAGCACTTTCCGTGTAGCCTGTCTCAGAACATCCAGCTTAGCAGGAAGCAGGGATTGAACCCCTGGGACTGGGCCAGCCTTTGCTGCTGCCTGGGGTTTGTGCAACACCCACGATCTAGTTCGATAACTCAGGAGCAGGGATAAAACCAGAGGGACCAACCGACCACTTGCACTGCTGCACATTCAAACAGGATATACAAGCACACAAGTTACAGGTGAGCCGCCGAATTGTATCACCGTATCTGGGTCACCTCCAACCCCACCTCACATTAACTGCACCTTCAGGTGACCCGGATGCAAGCCTAAGTCAACTTCTCCCTGAAGTTGGATCCTCTGTCATGTGTTCCAGAAGAAACCATGTATTGTAGATGGGGTGACTGACTCAGCCGCCCTGTTTACAGGAAGTGTTATCACCAATTCCATTGTTAGGGATCAAGCGATATGGGGGGGGTGGGTAGAAGGGGGGGATCAGGATATTGAATCTGATGACCAGCCATGACCATAATGAATGGTGGAGCAGGCTCGAAGGGTCGAATGGCCCACTCCTCCATCTAGTTTCAATGTTTCTTGGCTAGCTTGGATCTAATCGCCAGATCTGGAGAAATGTTTAGTTACACCCAGGTAAATCCAGCTGAAGTTCTGTTGTGAAGCCTGGAAACAGTGATCAACTGCTGAATTCCTTGCCATTCAGTGTGCATGTAATGGCAGATAGGCCATTGACTAATGAAGCACAATCAAAGCCTGTTGGCTTTGAGGGAAGGACTTGGAGGCTTTGGAGAGAGTACAGAGGAGGTTTACCAGGATGTTGCCTGGTATGGAGGGGCTTAGTTATGAGGAGAGATTGGGTAAACTGGGGTTGTTCTCCCTGGAAAGACGGAGAATGAAGGGAGACTTAATAGAGGTGTATAAAATTATGAAAGGCATAGATAGGGTGAACGGTGGGAAGCTTTTCCCCAGGTCGGTGGTGACGTTCACGAGGGGTCATAGGTTCAAGGTGAAGGGGGGGAGGTTTAACACAGATATCAGAAGGACATATTTTACACAGAGGGTGGTGGGGGCCTGGAATGCGCTGACAGGCAAGGTGGTGGAGGCGGACACACTGGGAACGTTTAAGACTTATCTAGACAGCCATATGAACGGAGTGGGAATGGAGGGATACAAAAGAATGGTCTAGTTTGGACCAGGGAGTGGCACGGGCTTGGAGGGCCGAAGGGCCTGTTCCTGTGCTGTATTGTTCTTTGTTCTTTGAATATTTGGTCGTCTGTTATATAATTTACCCATTCAAGGCCTTTGACAAGGTCCCTCATGGCAGGCTGATACAAAAGTTGGAGTCACGCGGAATCCGTAGTGAGCTGGTAAGATGAATATAGAACTGCCTTGGTCAGAGAAGACAGAGAGTAGTGGTGGAAGGGTGTTTTTCTGATTGGATGTCTGTGATCAGTGGTGCTCCGCAGGGATCAATACTGCCACCCCTGTTTGTAATAAATGATTTGGAGGAGAATGCAGGTGGACTGATTGGTAAGTTTGCGGATGACACAAAGATTAGAGGAGCTGAGGATAGTGAGGAGGATTACCAGAGGATACAGCAAGATATAGATAGGCTGGAGACTTGGATGGAAGAAATGGGCAGATGGAATTTAATCTGGAAAAATGCGAAGTGATGCATTTTGGAAGAGCTATTGCAGGAGAGAAGTATAAAGTAAATGGTAGAACTCTTAGAAGTATTAACATACAGAGGGATCTAGACGTACAGGTCCACAGTTCCCTGAAAGTGAGTGGATAATGTGGTCAAGATGATGTTTGGCATGTTTGCCTCCATCGATCGGGGCCTAGAGTATAAAAATTGGCAAGTCATGTTGCAACATTTGGAATATGGTGCACAGTTCTGGTCATCACACTACCAGAACGATGTGGAGGCTTTGGAAGGGTAGAGAAAAAGTTTCCTGGTTTGTAAACCAGAGAGTGGACAAACTTTGAATGTCAGAGGCTGAGGGGCGACCTGCCAGAAGTTTACGAAATTATGAAAGGCGAGGATAGAATGGATAATCAAAGTCTTTTTCCCAGGGCAGAAATATCAATTACTGGGGGGCAGAAATATCAATTACTGGGGGACACGGGTTTAAGGTAAAAAGGAGAAAGTTTAAAGGAGATGTGAGAGGCAAGTTTTTTTTACACAGATGGTGGTAAGTGCCTGGAATGCGCTGCCAGAAGAGCTGGGAAAAGTAGATACAACAGCAATGTTTAAGAGGCATCTTGACAGATACATGAATATGAAGACACACGACAGCGCAGAGTCGCTGAGCAGAGACTGATAGCCAAGTTGCGCACACATGAGGACGGCCTAAACCGGGATCTTGGGTTCATGTCACACTATCTGTAACCCCCACGACTTGCCTGGGCTTACAAAATCTCACTAACTGTCCTGTCTGGTGCCAATACACATCCCTTTAACCTGTGCTTAACCCTCTCTCCACTCACATTGTCTGTGCCTTTAAGACTTGATTACCTGTAAAGACTCGCATTCCAACCATTATTCTGTAAATTGAGTTTGTGTCTTTATATGCCCTGTTTGTGAATAGAACTCCCACTTACCTGACGAAGGAGCAGCGCTCCGAAAGCTTGTGGCTTTTGCTACCAAATAAACCTGTTGGACTTTAACCTGGTATTGTGAGACTTCTTACTGGAGATATATGAATAGGCAGGGAATAGAGGGATACAGACCGTGTAGAGGCAAAAGGTCTTTAGTTTAGAAAGGTGTCATGTGTCGGCACAGGCTTGGTCAGCCGAAGGGCCTGTTCCCGTGCTGTTTCTTTGTTCATGCCTTACCACAAACACCCAACTTGTGTTGACAAACCAGATGATGAAACGCCCTTCTGAATTAATTGATTCACTTCAAGGAATTCCTCAAACAGGCCAAATGATTGGTTCACTGGATTTCCCAAGGGAATGGCAGAACCAATGACTTGTGAAGGATCAAACGTGGACATCTCCAAGCAATGTATTCTGGGATCCAACATATGTCTCAAAAGGGTGCTGCATCACAACTTTGTAATCTGTAGGAAAAAATATTCTTCTTTGCGATGGTATCTCCCACAGCAACTGCACATGTTTTGAAAAATGAATCTTGTGTTATGCCCCACATTTCTCTGTGGCTGCGTCAACCAGTTGTGCCAGTGACCCATAACCCATTCCTACCTCCTCTGCTGAGGCTGGTTTCTAGCTAGCCAGTAAGGCGTGTGCAGGAATTGATCTCAATGCTTCCTAATTTTGTCCTTCTGTCCCTGTTCTCTTTGCGTCTCCACAGTTGGGATTGGTGGCAAGGCTCTGGGGATTCCTGAGTTCAAGCCTTTCTGCCACTCTTCCATGAGGATGCCTTTGCAACATCTCAATGGTCTCCTGCACAATGGGATGCAATTAAACACACAGCTGAGGATGCCAAACATTACCCTGAAAGTATCCTCCATTGAACAAACCACTCATTTCTGGGCGGTTGTTTCATTAATCGCTTTGGTGGAAGACTTCTACTGATGATTTAACATTTGGTTAGGAATCATTCATAGAACCCTACAGTGCAGAAAGAGGCCATTCGGCCCATCGAGTCTGCACCGACCACAATCCCACCCAGGCCCTACCCCCATATCCCTACATATTTTACCCGCTAATCCCTCTAATCTACGCATCTCAGGACACTAAGGGGCAATTTTAGCGTGGCCAATCACCCTAACCCGCACATCTTTGGACAGTGGGAGGAAACTGGAGCACCCGGAGGAAACCCACGCAGACACGAGGAGAATGTGCAAACTCCACCCAGACAGTGACCCGAGCCGGGAATCGAACCCAGGTCCCTGGAGCTGTGAAGCAGCAGTGCTAACCACTGTGCTACCGTGCCGCCCTGTTTCTCAGGCATCTGTGAGGACACCCCAGTCAACAGTTCACCCTGAGGTGCCACATTAAAATCCACACATTTCAATATTTGACAGAAGGCAAGATTTAAAAGATTTGAAATTATTTCATCTCCTCCAGGGTATCGTAGAGACCAACTAACCACTCTCTCCTTCACTCTAATTCAAGTCTCTGCTCCTCATTTTAAATGCTCCCACACCACACCACACAGCATTCCATAATTGAGAGCTCAGGCCCACATTCGGGTCCTGGTCCTTTGCCACTCCAGCTCTTGAGAAAGGTGGTCAAGGAAGGTGCAAGTAGGCTTTCCTCTCCCTAGGAAGGTCATGCCAGGGCTAAAAACTCCTGTTTTTAGAAAATAACCCTTTAATAAATAACCATAGAATCCCTACAATGCAGGAGGAGGACATTTGGCCCATCAAGCTTGCACTGACTCTCCGACACCCAGGCCTTATCACCAGAACCCCACACCTTTACCCCACTAACCCCCCTAAACTATACATCTTGAGACACTGAGAGGCAATTTAGCATGGCCAATCCACCTAACCAGCACGTCTTCTAAACATGGGAGGAAACCCGTACAGACACGGGGAGAACATGCAAACTCCACACAGACAGTCAGCCAAGGCCGAAATCAAACCTGGGTCCCTGTGAGGCAGCGGTGCTGACCACTGTGCCACCGTGCCACCCTGAATGTCCTTTGTCTTGGGCCTATGTTCAGTTGATATCCTCAGTTATGCCCTTCCATACTGTAAACCTTGAACCAGACTGGAAACACCAGAAGGAGGAAGCAGGGCTGTTTGCAGATCCTCACGTAAGCCAAGGGGAAAGCACAAACTTGAGGGGTCAGGGAAACCCAGGGAACTAGGTCTACAATTAGTGCTGCCAATCCCACAGATACCACAATTTGAGCTTAATGAGGTCCCACCTTCCGGGTACTTTCCAGGAATCAAACAGAGTTGGAGCTCGACCAGTCCTAAGCAGATTGTTCAAATCATCCACAATCCAGATGGTGACAGGCAACATGCGTATTCTTGACAGTAGGGTCAGTCTCTGTGAAAAGTACCAGTGCTGCTGGAAAGAGAATGGGGAATCTCCATTGATCCAAGATGATTGCTGTATGTGTAGGTCTCTGTGTCACAGCGCCCCAATGACGCCACTCTACGCATGATCCATTGACCTCCATGGCAACCTCGTTATGAAAATATTCCAGCCTTTGAACTTCAGAAAACGTGCATCTGCACTGAGCTGGCGAGTGCGCCATTGGAAAGACCAAATGCTGATGAATAAGTCACCCGCAGGAAGTGGAGGTATCCTGGATATGGCCCATGAGGTTTCGCCTGTAACCACTGTTGAGGTCCAGTTCTCAGACTCATTGCTTAAAGACTGCACTATCACTCTGATTTGCTGAGTGCCCAATCCTCATGACCTCATGAGGAACATGGACTCGAGATTTATCTGTCCCATAAGTACCCCTATTTTTTTTTTTACTGATTAACCATGAGCTACTCGGATGCTGGGTTCTGACTAGGACCAAATTTTTAAAAAAAGAATATATTCTTCTTCTGAGACATAAAACAATTTTGTCAAAATGCAAATGAAGACCCAATTTAACCGAATCTGATGGAGGATGTATTAACTTGGATTCCAGACTTATACATTATTAATAGGGTCTTCTGTGGAGGGTAAACTGTGCTGGGGGTAATGTAGGAGGAGAAGTGAGGTGGGTGAGTTCAGAGGGCCATAGGCAATTTTACACTCAACAACACCCCCAGCCTTTTCTTTAAACTCTGAGGCACTGAGATGTCTTCTGCATTTGCATTGTGCCCGCTGGAAGTTAATTTTCCCTCCATAGTCCTTCCCTGAACTTTGGTTCCCTGGCTCAAAAGCGCACCAACACTTCCCAATAACTACTGGCAGCTGTTCAGAGATACAAAGCATTGCTCTGCGCCGCTGCAATGAATTTTCTTGCCGAGGTAACTCTGTCACCGATACCCAGGGAAGGGGACCTACACCAGCCTCTGGTTTTTGGGGCCTCCAGCAACCTTCCTTTACTCAGTGGATCCGCAATGGTTCGCGGATAGGTAGGAGTCTGAGGAAACACTGAAACTGTGAACCGGGTGTTCACTGATAGAATATAAACACATTTTTGATTATTTCCGTAGCATCAACACATGGTGAACACGGTTAGAAGGCCTCATCTTTACCTGGCGTCTGGAAGTTGATGCGCCTCATTTCTACGGGGTCTGTGGGATGATGGGATGGCACCTCTGCATTGTTGAGAAGGCACTTTGTTCTCGGATCACTTTCTTTACGTTTTCTATCATTGGAATCAAATATACAAAAATGAGGTTGTAAATTTGCCAAGGGCATCGGTTACATATAGATCACTGCAGTCAGCCAGTACAATTGTTGCCAGCGAGATCCCGATCTCTGATTTTTGCCACCCTTCACTGGCGAAGTAACCAAATTCAATGGGCGAGAACTTGATTGCAATATATTTAAATAAATGGCATTAAACGGTGGAACAAACTCGGTGGGCTGAATGATCTACTCCTGTTCCTATGTTCCTGAACCAGACGTGAAAGACCCGTATCCAATGCACACACCATCCAGTACACCCTGTCGAGCAGATTGCCCACAGTGCTTCGTTCCCCACAGTTCAGAGTAATTTCGAGCAAAAGGATAAGATTTTGCAACTCATTTTATACCAAAATTGATTCTCTAATTAGGTTCTTGAAGCAGCCCAGCGGGACAGATGAAGTGATTACCCAGTGTTCTCAGGCACACACAACGATGAACCTATAACAGCTCTTGGTTAAAAGAAACCATAGCCACTTTGTAACGATTAAAACTGATTGAATCAGTTAAAGCTAAGTTACGACTGATATCAATAATGGGTAAAAAATACAAGAACACAAGAAAGGTGAGTAGGAGCAGGCCATTGAGCTCATTCTGCCATTCAACATGGCTGATCTTGGATTTCAACTCCACACTCCCGCCCGGTTCCCTGGGAAACCAAAAAGCTGCCTGTCGCAGCCTCAAATGTATTTTACCACGGAGCATCCACAACCCTCTGGGACAGAGGATTCTAAAGATTTACAACCCTCTGAGTGAACTAATTTCTCCTCATCCAAGTCCTAAATGATCGACTCCTCATCCTGAGATTATGCTCCATGTTTCAGATTTCCCGACCAGTGAAAACATGTCCCAGTGACCAGCCTATCGAGCCCCTTCAGAACCATGTATGTTTCAAAGAGACCACCTCTTCTAAGCTCCAGAGAATATGGACCCAATGTACTCAGTCTCTCATTATAGGACATCCCCCTCAGCCCTGGGACCAATTCAGTGAACCTTTGCTGTTATGTCTCTGATGCAAGTCTATCCTTTCTTAAAGGCAGAGACCAAAACTGCACAGGTTACTCCAGATGTGATCTCACCACAACACTGCGGCAAGTCTTACAAAGAACTCTTCACTCTTGTAGTCCAATCGTCTTGCAATAAAGGCTAATGTGCCATGTGCCTTCCTAACTGCTTGCTGCACCTGCAGCCTAACTTTCTGCATTCCTTGTGTGAGCACATCCAAGTTTTTCTGAACATTAACACTTCTATGTTTCTTGGTTTTGAAAAAATATCCTGCTTTTCCATTCTTATGACAAATGTGAATAACTCCACACTTCCTTTTGCTATACTCCATCTGCCACCTTGTTGCCCACTCACTCAACCTGTCTCGATCTCTTTGCAGCCTCTCTGTGTCCTCCCCACAGCTTACCTTTCCACCTCACTTTGTATAATCAACAAACGTGGATAGATACCTAACTCACTGTCACTTCATCCAAGTCATCAATATACACCAGGATTTCCTGGCCTCAGCATTGGCAGGCATTGTTGCAGGAAGGACAGGAGAATTTGGAGACTCGTTGACTTTTAACAGCTCTCCAAATCTTCCCGTTCCGTCTGCGATGGTGCTTGCCAGTGTTGGGGCTGGAAAACCCCATCCATTGATTGTAAACAGCTGATTCCCCAGCGCTGATCCTTGCGGCACTCCACTATTCACAGACTATCAACTTCAAAATGCTTTGTTTATGCCCACTATCTGCTCCTGTCTGTTGACAAATCTTCTATCCATGCTGATATATTACCCTCAACTCCATGAGCCCTCAGCTTGCCTATTAATCTTTTGTGTGGCAGCTTTTGGAAATCCGGATATATTACATCTACTAGCTCACCTTTATCTACCCTACTGGTCACATCCCCAAAAAACTTGAATAAAGTTGTAACAGGATTTTCCTTTAGTAAAACCATGTTGACTTGTTTTAATCATACAATGCTTTTCGAAGTGCACTATAATGGCCACAATTTATTGGCTCTTCACACCAGTGGGATCTTCTGGCCCCACCAACAGCACACCCCCGCCAAGGTTTTCCCAGCAGCGTGGGTGGAATCAATGGGAAATTCCATTGATAGCGGCAGGAATAGAAGATCCCACTAACGGCCAATGGCATGCCACCTCTAGCACCAAAAAATCGCGGGGATATCAGAGAACCCCAGCGTAAGACTTCCTGGTCTAAATTATCTTCATAGTTTTAATTATCCAGAATTTTAGATTAAGAATGGTTGCTTACCTGTCCGGCTTGCTGTCCATGAAGAATGCATTAAAGGAAAGATAAGAACCATGTGAATGCTTCAATATAAACTTCAGTAATACACATCTACAATACAGCAGTCAACAGCATGCCTTCAATCATTAAAAGTTTAAAGTTTATTTATTAGTGTCACAAGTGGGTTAACATTAACACTGCAATGAAGTTACTGTGAAAATCCCCTAGTCGCCACACTCCAGCGCCTGTTCGGGTACACAGAAAGAATTTAGCATGGCTAATGCACCAAACCAGCTCGTCCTTTGGACTGTGGGAGGAAACCGGAGCACCTGGATGAAACCCATGCAGACACAGGGAGAACATGCAGACTCCACACAGACAGTGACTCAAGCCGGGAATAGAACCCGGATCTCTGGCGCTGTGAGGCAGCAGCGCTAAGCCACTGTGCCACCGTGCTGCCCATTAATGATCATGCAGCAGGACTGGCTGGCTAAGCCTACTTGCTTGCATTCTGGCAATAGACTCGTTGAGAGCACTAATAGTCACCAACAAAAGGAAGGTGAGGGCATCAAATGGGGGCCTTTGTCCCACTGAGGAGTCGGAAAAGCGAATTAGCTACTGTTATGTAATAACTTGGAGGGTCAGTATTGATGGAGCCGGTCGGTACTGAGGGAGTGCGGCACTGTCAGATGCACAGTACTGAGGGAGGGCAAATCAATATTGGATGGTCAATATCCATGGCTGGAGTTTCAATTGCCTAATATTTAAATTCTCCTATCTGCCAAGAGAATTGCTATGGATAGTTTCTGGATTATCCCCCCAGAAAAAGCCTGACAACATGGAACAAGAAACTGGGCCCTTACAAGAGTATTGCCAGGTTGAGGCCTAAACTAACCATGATGTGGAGATGCCGGTGTTGGACTGGGGTAAACACAGTAAGACGTTTAACAACACCAGGTTAAAGTCCAACAGGTTTATTTGGTAGCAAAAGCCACACAAGCTTTTGGAGCCCCAAGCCCCTTCTTCAGGTGAGTGCTTCACCTGAAGAAGGGGCTTGGGGCTCCGAAAGCTTGTGTGGCTTTTGCTACCAAATAAACCTGTTGGGCTTTAACCTGGCGTTGTTAAACTTCTTACTAAACTAACCAAACAGGCCTGGTTTGGGGGAGTTGGTTTTTACCAAGTCCAGAGCCAGTGACTCAGGGCGGTCACTGCGCATTCAGCAGAGCCCCAGGGGGCAGGGCTGAGAACACGAAAGAGGGACAATGATGGAAAGAGGGAAGAGTCAGGAGTAGGTGGAGAAGGTGATAGGACCAGAAGGGAGGAATGGCGTGGCTGGGGAAACAGGAAGGGGAGGGACGGAGGACTATGTTTTCAGACTGTTGTCCAGTTTACATTTTGAAAGTTTTCACACACTGGCTGCTCACAAAATGGACAGTTCAGTCACAATGAAATGCAGAGCATTCCAAAACTGAATCCACCAAAGGTGTAGACTAAAGTATCGGACCAATCTGTGTCACAGGGTCATTATAAATATCTGCAAGCCTGCGGAAAACTATACCCCATCTGCAATATCGTGGCATACTGCACATACAGCACTAGGTTTGGTGTTATGTAAGGTCGGTTCGTGACTGATAATCTGCAACTATCCAGTTTTCAATCGGAGGTCACCATTACCCAACAATCCTACAGCAATCAGGTAGGATTAAGGAAAACCCTAAGGTGTTCTATAAATATGTGAAGAGTAAAAGGATGAGATGTGAAGGAATAGGGCCTATAAAAGGTGAAGACGGGAAAGTCTGTACGGAACCAGTAGAAATGGCAGAGGTGCTTCATGAGTATTTTGCCTCGGTTTTCACAGAGGAGAAGGACCTGGGTGGATGTACCGCGGGCTTGCGGTGGACTGAAAAGATTGAGTATGTGGACTTTAACAAAGAGGTTGTGCTGGAATCTTTGAATGGCATCAAAAAGATAGATAAGTCGCCGGGTCCGGATGGGATGTACCCCAGGTTACTGTGGGAGGCGAGGGAAGAGATTGCAGAGCCTCTGGCGATGATCTTTGCGTCGTCGATGGAGACGGGAGAGGTGCCGGAGGATTGGAGGATTGCGGATGTGGTTCCTATTTTCAGAAAGGGGAATAGGGATAGCCCAGGAAATTACCGACCGGTGAGTCTAACCTCAGTGGTTGGTAAGCTGATGGAGAAGATCCTGAGGGACAGGATTTATGAGCATTTAGAGAGGTTTAGTATGCTCAAGAATACTCAGCATGGCTTTGTCAAGGGCAGATCGTGCCTTATGAGCCTGGTGGAGTTCTTCAAAAATGTGACTAAACACATTGACGAAGGGAAAGCTGTAGATGTGGTATATATAGATTTTAGCAAGACGTTCGATAAGGTCCCCCATGCAAGGCTTCTAGAAAAAGTGAGAGGGCATGGGATCCAAGGGGCTGCTGCCCTGTGGATCCAGAACTGGCTTGCCCAAAGGAGGGAGAGAGTGGGTATAGATGGGTCTTTTTCTAAATGGAGGTCGGTCACCAGTGGTGGGCCCCAGGGATCTGTTCTGGGACCCTTGCTGTTTGTCATTTTCATAAATGACCTGGATGAGGAAGTGGAGGGATGGGTTGGTATGTTTGCCGACGACACAAAGATTGGTGGGGTTGTGGATAGTCTGGAGGGATGTCAGAAGTTACAGAGGGACATAGATAGGATGCAAAACTGGGCGGAGAAGTGGCAGATGGACTTCAACCCAGATAAATGCGTAGTGGTCCATTTTGGCAGGTCAAATGGGATGAAGGAGTACAATATAAAGGGAAAGACTCTTAGTACTGTAGAGGATCAGAAGGACCTTGGGGTCCGGGTCCATAGGACTCTAAAATCGGCCCCGCAGGTGGAGGAGGTGGTTAAGAAGGCGTATGGTGTGCTGGCCTTTATCAATCGAGGGATTGAGTTTAGGAGTCCGGGGTTAATGATGCAGCAATATAAGACCCTCGTCAGACCCCACTTGGAGTACTGTGCTCAGTTCTGGTCGCCTTATTACAGGAAGGATGTGGAAAAGATTGAAAGGGTGCAGAGGAGATTTACAAGGATGTTGCCTGGATTGAGTGGCATGCCTTATGAGGATAGGCTGAGGGAGCTCGGTCTTTTCTCCTTGGAGAGAAGTGGGATGAGAGGAGACCTAATAGAGGTATATAAGATGTTGAGAGGCATAGATCGGGTGGACTCTCAGAGGCTTTTTCCCAGGGTGGAAATGGCTGCTACGAGAGGGCACAGGTTGAAGGTGCTGGGGAGTAGGTACAGGGGAAATGTTAGGGGGAGTGGAATCGGCTGCCGTCAATGGTGGTGGAGGCAAACTCAATAGGGTCTTTTAAGAGACTCCTGGATGAGTACATGGGACTTAACAGGATGGAGGGTTATAGGTAGGTCTAAAAGGTAGGGATATGTTTGGCCCAACTTGTGGGGCTGAAGGGCCTGTTTTGTGCTGTAGTTTTTCTATGTTTCTAATCAATGCCGCAGTCGATACATTACGGGCGATACGGTGGCACAATGGATAGCACTGCTGCCTCACAGCGCCAGGGACCCGGGTTCGATTCCCAGCTTGGGTCTTTTTCTGTGTGGGGTTTGCACGTTCTCCCCGTGTCTGCATGGGATTCCTCCGGGTGCTCCGGTTTCCTCCCGGTCTGCGGGTTAGGTGCATTGGCCACACTAAATTGCCTCTTAGTGTCCAGGGATGCGTAGGTTAGAGGGATGAGCGGGGTTAATGTGTGAGCTTACGGGGATAGGGCCTGGGTGGGATTGTGGTCGGTGCAGGCTCGATGGGCTGAATGGCCTCTTCCTGCGCTGTAAGGATTCTATGATTTCTATCTGCTGCGTCATTCTTTAAAATTGCGCTTTGAAATTAAAATCTGAACACGACTCCCACACAGATTAAACTTAACTATTAGAACCAATAACTGCCTGAAATGCCTTTCATTAAGCTGGGATGAACTGTGAGCAGGATCCAGTCACTCAGCCATGTCTAATTAACAAGCATCGCCTAAAACTGGGTTTCTTCTCCAATGCTTCCTCTTTCAGCAATGTCTTCCACAATTGCACAGTCACTGCTCCGGCCCTCTCACAGCGCACTGACCACCCACATGCTCTCAGCTTTATAAACTCTCAGCTCTCTCCTAACATAGAAATGGTTAAGATGGCAAGATAATTTGTTTAAGGCATACCACCACCACCACCAGCAACCCCCTCCCCCCCCTGCAACCCAACCCCGTGAATAATTCTGTGTTGAGACTGAGGCACAAATAGCAGACAGTGACTCATTCAAATCCCACTTCGTACTCAGTTTTGTAGAATTTCTACAGTGCAGAGAGAGGCCACTCAGCCCATCGAGCCCGTACTGACAGCAGTCCCACCGAGGCCCTTTCACCATAACCCCACATATTTACCCTGCTAGTTCCCTTAACGCGAAGGGGCAATGTAACCCGCACATCTCTGGAGTGTGGGAGGAAACCGGAGCACCCGGAGGAAACCCATGCAGACACGAGGAGAATGTGCAAACTCCACACAGACAGTGACCCAAGCCGGGAATCGAACTCAGGTCCCTGGCACTGTGAGAACCACATTCCGCTCTAGTGAGCTGATCTCAGCCAGGATGTTCATGTCTTATTGCTATCCAGCGATGCCTGCCTGAACTGTGGAAGTGTGACTGATGGGTGATGTCCCTGTGGTCAAATAGCCACCACTCACTGTCCTGGGCCACACGTGAGGGACGGGGCATAAAGTTTACACATTCATGACCTAAAAGAAATGGAGACAATGTTCCCAAAAGCAGGCCATGCAACTTGTGAGGCTCAATGAACCATGTGAGCCCAAGGGTGGCACAGTGGTTAGCACTGCTGCCTCAGAGCGCCAAGGACCCGGGTTCGATTCCCAGCTTGGGTCACTATCTGTGTGGAGTTTGCACATTCTCCCTGTGTCTGCGTGGGTTTCCTCTGGGTGCTCCGGTTTCCTCCCACAGTCCAAAGACGTACTGGTCAGGTGCATTGCCCATGCTAAATTCTCCCTCAGTGTACCTGAACAGGCACCAGAATGTGGCGACTAGGGGATTTTCACAGTAACTTCATTGCAGTGTTAATGTAAGCCTACTTGTGACACTGATAAATAAACTTTAAAATTTTTCGTAATATTGAAATAATAACCTCTTGTAACTTCCTCCAGTCCTCTGAGGCTACAAGCAGGTGTGTTCCTCTAACTCAGGATTCTTGTGTATCCCCCTCTGCTTTGACCTACCTTGAGCAGTTGGGCTTTCAGTCCTCTAACCTCCGGAATTACTTCTTTAAACCTCACTGCCCGTCTCGTTACCTCTCAGAGCCTCGTTCAAATCTACCTCTTTGAATGAGCTTTTTATCTCTTGCTCTCATGTCTCCTCCTCTGCCTCAGTCAGCTTTTGTTTTGGCCGACTATGCTCCGGTGAAGGACCTTGGGGCATTTTACTACAGGAAAGGCGATATATAAATGCAAATTGTTGACATAGGGCATCCCAATAGCTTTGTGGGTAGAGGCACTACCTCATGTCATACAGAGTGGAAAGTCACCAAATCAAATCCCAAGCAGAAATTGGGAGTTTGTAAAATGGTGGAAGGTTTGAGATGATGGGACAAACCGTTTAGTTTTAACAACCTGACTAAAGTAATCCTATTCGTGGAGGCAGAGGGTCCTATTCGTGGAGGCAGAGGGGAAGGAGGGCAGTAACAGAGACTCAGTGCCTTCAGGAGAGATGGGGAGGGAAGAGAAAGAAACACAATTCAGTACCTCACTAAACTGGCTCAGTATGAGGCAAGCCTTTCCACTGTCAGAAAGCTGTTCGACTATCAGGGGCATCATAGCCAGATTTGTTTTCCCTCAACTTTCCCAGACTTGCACTCACACCACCCAAACCCCTCTTCCCCAAACACACACCACCTGAACCCCTCTTTCCCAAACTCACACTCACACCCTCTGAACCCCTCTTCCCCAAACTCACACCACCCGAACCCCTCTTCCCCAAACTCACAGCACCTGAACCCCTCTTCCCCAAACTCACACCACCTGAACCCCTCTTTCCCAAACTCACACTTACACCACCTGAACCCCTCTTTCCCAAACTCACACCACCCAAACCCCTCTTCCCCAAACTCACACCACCTGAACCCCTCTTCCCCAAACTCACACCACCCGAACCCCTCTTCCCCAGACTCACACCACCCGAACCCCTCTTCCCCAAACTCACACCACCCGAACCCCTCTTCCCCAGACTCACACTCACACCACCTGAACCCCTCTTTCACAGACTCACACCCTCTGAACCCCTTCCCCAGACTCACACCCTCTGAACCCCTTCCCCAGACTCACACCCTCTGAACCCCTTCCCCAGACTCACACCCTCTGAACCCCTTCCCCAGACTCACACCCTCTGAACCCCTTCCCCAGACTCACACCCTCTGAACCCCTTCCCCAGACTCACACCCTCTGAACCCCTTCCCCAGACTCACACTCACACCCTCCAAACTCCTCTTCCTCAGAAGGATCAATATGTAGCAACTATGAACGTGAACTATGGCCGAATTCCCGATACTCCATCATTCCGAATGCAGTTCTTGTTAACCAATGCACCAGCCTACCTAACCACCCAACCCACCCCCAATCCCGTGCAGAGGTTTGCTTACTTTTTGTACAGCAGGATGGCAATTACAATACAGATGATGAAGACCACTGCCAAGACCGGGCCCACCACCCAGATCAGACCCTCCTCTCCATCGATAATTGGCTGCGGGTCGGGATCAGCCGAAAGGATGGGGTCAGAGTACGGGCTCGCCGCAAACATCTTCTGTAATGACAATGATAAAGCACGGCAGTCAGAGAATTCAGACACAAACTCCCCTCACTGAATAACACCATCTCAGAAAGCAGTCAAAGGATTACCAAAGAAGTCAAAATAAATCAAGAACAGTGAGAAATAGAACAGGATAGCTCAGGAATCATCCGAAGTATCGATAGTGATTGCAATTTTAAAGTTAAAAGTTAAAGTTTAAAGTTAAAGTTTGGTTACTAGTCACAATCAGGCTTACATTAACACTGCAATGAAGTTACTGTGAAAATTCCCCCAGTCGCCACACTCCGGCGCCTGTTCGGGTACACTGAGGGAGAATTTAGCATGGCCAATGCACCTAACCTGCACATCTTTGGAATGTGGGAGGAAACCGGAGCACCGGTTACACAGAGGGTGGTGGGGGCCTGGAATGCGCTGCCAGGCAAGGTGGTGGAGGCGGACACACTGGGAACGTTTAAGACTTATCTAGACAGCCATATGAACGGAGTGGGAATGGAGGGATACGAAAGAATGGTCTAGTTTGGGCCAGGGAGCGGCACGGGCTTGCAGGGCCGAAGGGCCTGTTCCTGTGCTGTATTGTTCTTTGTTCACCCGGAGGAAACCCATGCGGACACGGGGAGAACATGTACACTCCGCACAGACAGTGACCCAAGCCGGGAATCGAGTCTGGGTCCCTGGCACTGTGAGGCAGCAGTGCTAACCACTGTTCAGTCAAGGCATCAGGAGAACCATAAGTGTCATGAGGTATTAAAGTGGGAGATGCCCGTGCATTATTGTTAGACAGACTCAAATCAAACTCCTCTGCTACTGGGACAGAACTATTAACACTTTTAAAATGCAATGGCAGAGAGGGAGATTTAACGCACGTGTTCTGCTATCGGACGCTAACAGCAACTTCTACCGTATGGAATCTAACAGATGGGACAGGTAGGGATAAACCACTTTGCTTCTCCACAGCGACCCCGTACAAAGAAAATACTTTTATAATTCAAGGCGAGCAGTTTAAAGGGGAATCCTAGAAAGGCTAATTCACACAAGAGGGTTGAGAGGCTGCTCCAGAAGGGCCAACATGCAGAATCAGGGTGAATTTTGCACTGGGAAGCAAACAAATAAAGGAATATGAGGGAAAAGCAGAGAACTGGGATTACAAAGATGAAGCGGTACTAAAAAAAAATAAAGGGCAGTGCCAGCCCGTTTCTATCATAAAAAAACAACTAATTTGTGGATTGATGGGCACCCAAGGCGCAAGAAGAAATGTAGGATCCAATTAGCCTGGGCTTGGCCAAAATATATGGGGGTGCTCCTGGGATCAGAGCAAATATCCTGGGAGAGGCCATAAATATCAGACAGTCACTAATAAATCCAATAGGGAACTCAGGAGAAACTTCTTCACTTAGAGTGATGAGAATGTGGAACTCGTTACCACTTAGAAGGAGTTGAGACCAAAAGCAGTTGAGGGCTAAATGCATGAGGGCTAATCATAGGAGCATAGAATCCCAATAGTGTAGGAGGAGGCCATTCGGCCCATTGAACCTGCACTGACAACAGTCCCACCCAGGCCCCATAATCCTACTATTTACCCTGCTAGCCCCCCCGACACTAAGGAGCAATTTAGCATAGCCAATCAACCTAACTCGCACATCTTTGGACTGTGGGAGGAAACCGGCGCACCCAGAGGAAACCCACGCAGACATGGGAGAATGTGCAAACTCCACACATTCAGTGACCTGAGGCTGGAATTGAACCCGGGTCCCTGGCGCTGTGAGGCAGCTGTGCTAACCACTGTGTCACTGTGCTGGAATTGTAAGTAATAGTAGGTAATGCTGGTATGGTTAGATGGAGAGAGGTGGATGGTGGTTCATGTAGAGCATAAACATCAATTTGGGAAAAATGTTCCTTTTCTGTGCTGCACAGTCTACATAATGGGGAATCTTCCAGGTCAGACCAGAACCTACCATCAAGTGGTACTGAATTATCAAATAGCAGCATGGATTATATTCTATCTGAAACTTGAATGTTGGAATCTGTATAATAATCTGTCTGTTCATAATCCACCAGTAAATCTACATCATATACTCTTTTTAAGACAAGATAAAGTGGAATGGTTGAGAGCTTCAGTTTTTAGGTGTCCAGATCACCAACAACCTTTCCTGGTCCCTCCACCCTGATGCTATAGTTAAGAAAGCCCACCAACGCTTCTACTTTCTCAGGAGGCTAAGAAAATTTGGCATGTCTGCTATGACTTTCACCAATATTTACAGATGCACCATAGAATGCATCCTTTCTGGATGTATCACAGCTTGGTATGGCTCCTACTTTGACCAAGACCACAAGAAACTACAAAGAGTTGTGAACGTAGCCCAGTCCATCACACAAACCAGCCTCCCATCCATTGACTCTGTCTATACTTCCCGCTGCCTCAGGAAAGCAACCAGCATAATCAAGTACCCCACTGAGCCCGGACATACTTTATTCTCCCTTCTTGCATCAGGAAAAAGATACAAAAGTCTGAGGTCACTATTCGACCCATTCAAAAACAGCTTCTTCCCCGCCGCCATCAGACTTTTGAATGGACCTACCTTATATCAAATTTCTCGACATCCTTGCTATGGCTGTAACACTACATTCTGCACTCTTTCCTTTCCTCCTGCCCTATGTACTCTATGAACGGTATGTTTTGTCTGTATAGCGCGCAAGAAACAATACTTTTCACTGTATCCCAATACATGTGACAATAATAAATCAAATCAAAATCAAATCCTGCTCAGTCAATTAAGTAAGAACAAGAGATAAGTCTTTCCTTGGATTCAGTTTTGTTGAATGCTATCCAACTGGAGCAGCTTAACTGCCTGCTGGGAGGTTGGTGGTTGAAACCAGACAACCAAAGGGAGGTTGAAGGAAGATCATACTTTGTAACTATTTACGATGTTAATCAGTGTATTTCATTCACTTTGGGAAATTAGTGTCGGAGACAATGACTTCAAGGTCTGATGGTTATCGCTCCATCATTGGCTGCTTCAGTTGCCTGGGCTGCGAGCTCTGGAATTGTCTCTCTGAATCCCTCAACCTCTCTCCCCTTTATGAGGCTCCTTAAAACCCACTGCTTTGACCTAATATCTCTTTGTGTTCAGTGTTGTGTTCTGTGGGATGCTTTGAGAGGTTTTACTATGTTACAGGGGTCTTTATAAACGTAAGTTGCTGTTGTACATCACATCCAGCGGCAGGGCAAAGTTCCTTCTACTCTTCTCCAATAACATACCCTATCTCTAAGATCAGCAGCGTAGCCAATACATGACCCTGGTATTTCTGTTACTCAAACCCAGGGAGAGAATTGGAGAAAAGGAAACAAAGTTGAGGAGGATGTAGCGGGAGGGTTGTGGGGCCCCTGTGGCGGGGGATATAGGAATGATGCAGTGGAGGATATGGGAATGATGTGGTGGGGGATTGGGAATGATGCGGTGGGGGATATGGAATGGTGTGGTGGGGCATATGGGGATGATGTGGTGGGGGATATGGGGATGGTGTGGTGGGGGATATGGGGATGGTGTGATGGGGGATATGGGGATGGTGTGGTGGGGGATATGGGGATGGTGTGGTGGAGGATATGGGGATGGCGTGGTAGGGGATATGGGATGACAATCGTGTGGTGGGGGATATGGGGATGATGTGGTGGGGGATATGGGGATGGTGTGGTGGGGGATATGGGGATGGTGTGGTGGGGGATATGGGGATGGTGTGGTGGGGGATATGGGGATGATGTGGTGGGGGATATGGGGATGATGTGGTGGGGGATATGGGGATGATGTGGTGGGGATAAGGGAATGATATGGTAGAGGACATGGAGGTAGTGTGGTGGGGGATACGGGAATGATGTGGTGGGGGATATGGGGATGACAATCGTGTGGTGGGGGATATGGGGATGATGTGGTGGAGGGTATGGGAATGATGTGGTGGGGGATGTGGGGATGGTGCGGTGGGTGATATGGGGATGGTGCGGTGGGGGATATGGGGATGGTGCGGTGGGGGATATGGGGATGGTGCGGTGGGGGATATGGGGATGGTGCGGTGGGGGATATGGGAATGATGTGGTGGGGATATGGGGATGATGTGGTGGGGGATATGGGATGACAAGGGGATTGCGGGGATGAGGTCACAGCAGTTGGATGACACCACTGAAAGTAGGAGATGAGGTGAGATGTTTGCTGCAAGTTTTATCCAAAGAAGTTTACTTACCGCTTCTGGCATGTCCAGGACCCCCAGGATGAAGAAGACATATTTGTTACCCTGCTCCAGGGGCCGGTTTTCAAACCCACCATAGAAGCGCTGGTCACCCAGAATGAACTCTCGTGGGAGAACGTCAAAGCGAGCTGCGATATAGGGCTTGGAGTGGCCGAGCTGCCGCCGGGGCCGGAGGCTTCTGCGCCGACGCAGGGTCAGATCCTGAAGCAGCTGGAACCAACAAGAAATAATTAACTTGGGACAGCAGAAAAGGATCTTGTGAATGGCACAGACATCAAAGGAATGCAACAACGTGTAATAAACGCCTTGTCTGGAAGCTATAAACCCAGCTAGGTGATAGGTCAGCAATATACAACTCAATGCTCAGCCGGGTTCCCTCATACTCATTTCAGTAAAGCAAACTCAGCTCCCTTACCGAAGAAATTCAGGAGATGGTGGAAGACAGGAACGTTCTGGATGAACGGGAGAGTTCAGGGTAGTAGCGACTGGATAAAAGCAGCAGTGGACCACAACAAACTGAGTTACAGAACAGTGAATGGTAAAGGGACAGAGCACAAAAGCAAATTATTGCGGACGCTGGAATCTGAAACCAAAAGAGAAAATGCTGGAAAATCTCAGCAGGTCTGGCAGCATCTGTAAGGAGAGAAAAGAACTGACGTTTCGAGTCCAGACGACCCTTTGTCAAAGCTCAAGGGGCAGAGCAGACTGGACAGTTAGTGACTAAAGGAGAAAGCAGACTGGACAACCGGTGACTAAAGCAGAGAGCAGACTGGACAGCCAGTGATTAAAGGAGAGAGCAGACTGGACAGTCAGAGACGAAGGGACAGAGCAGGCTGGACAGTCAGTGACTAAGGGACAGAGCAGGCTGGACAGTCAGGGACTAAGGGACAGAGCAGGCTGGACAGTCAGGGACTAAGGGACAGAGCAGGCTGGACAGTTGTTATCAGTGGTTTGAGGCAGAGTGACCTGAACCGGCTGAAGATTGGATACAGAGATTGAGGTGGAGGCAACCAATGTTTTATCCAGTTACCAATTACATCAGCCAGTGTGGTATGAAGTCTTGTACAGTTTTCAGATGGTGCTTTGAGTAGAAGAAGTTTTTAGTTTCTTTGCCATTCAGGAGATTGAAAATTTTTCTCTTTGAGTAAACTCAGGAACAAATGTATTTGGTTTGTCCACACTCAAGGCCTGTGATCTTGGGGAATATTTTGTTGAAATGTTTGAACAGTAAATGTGGAACACAGGGTTCATGCACGGCTACACCACTGGCTGTCTGAAATGGGTCTGGCCTCCTCCCAGCTCCTAATGATAGAGATTCCCTGTTAAAGGGCCAGGTTTTTCCCAGTAACTTACAACACATTGAAAAAGTTCCAGAATAGCGGCATTGAGCAACAGGATGCACAGAAACACCTTTCGACTGTAACACAGCCTCTCACACACCAATTGTAAGCTGGAATACACAAGTTTGCCTGTCACAGCTAAAGGTACCCTCGCATTAATGGAAATTCTTAGTTTGCTTCTGGTTCTCCCAGTTTACCTCTCCTTATGGTTCAGTGGGTACGTGCATCATTCCATCACCATACTAAATCATACAGACCAGAGGAGAGAGTTAGTTAAGGCTCGGCAGAATGCTTTAAGTTAAGTTTAAGTTTATTTATTAGTCTACAATACAGCACGCCTTCAATCATTAAAGATTTAAGTTTATTTATCAGTATCACAAGTAGGCTTACGTTAACACTGAAATGAAGTTACAGTGAAAATCCCCTTGTCACCACACTCCAGCGCCTGTTCGGGTACACTGAGGGAGAATTTAGCACGGCCAATGCACCTAACCAGCACGTCTTTCGGACTGTGGGAGGAAACCGGAGCACCCGGAGGAAACCCACGCAGACACGGGGAGACTCTGCAGAGAGTGACCCAAGCCGGGAATCGAACCTGCGCACCTGGTGCTGTGAGGCAGCAGTGCTAACCACTGTGCCACCGTGCCGCCCACAATGCTACAATTGGCTTCAAGTCTCCTGAGCCTGGGAGGAGAAAATCAGTCCCCTTAGCAATGTGCTACAAGGTGTGTGTGTGATGGCGCAGCTATGATAGTCTCCAAGGGTTGATGGACTCACACAGAATACCCACATTGATAACGTCATGTTATCACAGGAACCTTCCGGATGTTGGGTGTGGGGGCGGGGGGCTGGATTAAACTGTTGGGGAGCGGAATGAAGTCTCAGAACTCTTGCAGCCTGGCTAAAGATGAGAGGACAAGGAAGGAAATGTTTGCCTCTACGCACCTCTTCGAGATCCATTTCGTCAGGGCTGTGCCAGGCGTTGATGAACTTGCCGTGAGATTTTTTCAGCGGAACCACAATGATGTAATAGGCTCTGGAACACAAGGTGAAAACATGCGGCTCACAACTCAAACCAAAAACCAAGATAACACAGCTTGCAATCAGATTTATTCTGTTGCAAAAGGCACCGAAACACGACATGAGGATTAATGTGCCTCAAGAATGTGAGGATCTCACTCTTCCCATGCGTTATCTATCCACACCCCGGGATGCCACCTGCCTGTCTGTACGAATCGCCCCAGGGAAAGAGAGGCTTGAGGGTTTTATTAGAGTATCGGAGATAATGGAAGGAAGTGCTCAATGGCCCAATGATAAATGAAACATTAATTCCATTTCTCTCCACAGATGCTGCTAGATCTGCTGAGTATTTCCAGCATTTTTGTTGTTATTCCAGATTTCCAAGATTCACAATATTCTGCTTTTGTATCAGCAAAATTGTACCGCACTGAAGGCCAGAAGGCCCAGGTTTGAGCCTGAGGTCTATGTTCAGATGGTTGATCTTAAATGGGATATTAGTTTATTCGTTTAGTTTATTTATCAGTGTCACAAATAGGCTTACTGAGGTGGCACTTGTGCCTTGTACTGGTTCAGTAGAATGCTTTAAGTTTAATTTTATTTATCAGTGTCACAAGTAGGTTTATGTTAACACTGCAATGAAGTTACTGTGAAAACCCCCTAGTCGGCACACTCTGGAGCCTGTTCGGGTACACTGAGGGAGAATTTAGCATGGCCAATGCATCTAACCAGCACTTCTTTCAGATTGTGGGAGGAAACCGGAGCACCCGGAGGCAACCCACGCAGACACGGGGAGAATGTGCAAACTCCCCTCAGACAGTGATCCAAGCCGGGTCCCTGGCGCTGTGAGCCAGCCCTGTGCCACCATGCCGCCCAAAAGTCACCATCTTCCATGGGTGGGATTTGAACCTGGGTCCACTGCACACTATTGTGCGTCTCTGGATTACTAGCCCAGTGACAATACCACCCTGCCATCGCCTCTCCTGATAGCAATTGGACCACTGCAATTGACTTCAGTTCCCCTGTTGAGAAACAGTATTTGGGTGGGTTGGGGGCAGGGGCAGGAGCCAGCAAACTCCTGTTTGTTATCTTGTGGTTTTTATTGCCACTTGTATAGTTGGACAAGGACAGGGTTCGGGTGGGATGTGAAACACCCATGCAGAGATCAGAGACGGAGAGAGGGAGTCATTAAAAATACTTTAAGGCCATATACAAATGAAAACTATGTCGTTAAGCTTTGCAGGAGAGTCCTGCAATCCCACCCCTCTGACAAGGCACATGAATGTGACGCAGTTTGAACATTTTACATTTGGCGATTTCTTACATGACCGGGGTCACTGACTCCACCTCCGGCATCCGGACCATCAGGGTGCCGTCGGGTTCCACCTTCTTGATGAGGTAGGGTTTGCCCCCCAGGATGGCCGGGGCAGTGCGAGCCGACACCGTTTGCTGCAGGCCACCCACCGTGTTGCCGCGGTTTGTCAGCACGAAGGAGTACTCCTTGTCCGGCTCCAAGTTGGTGATCAGCTTCTTGGTGGCTCGCCCATCTACCTCGACGACAGACTGACCGTTTTTATACTGGATCTGGGCACAAACAGAGAGCGGAGCAAGGAGCAAAAACAAGGGCTGAGAAGATAGTGCTTTTAAACCCAAAACATTGAGCAAGGAGTGTGGCATTAAATTAGAACCACACCAGGACCTTCGGAAAGGAATCAAATTACAAGAAATTAATCAGGAGAAAATGCTGTTAAGTATTTAAATTCACCCTAAAACATCTGATTTTATCTATTTCACACAGTGCCAGAGGGCAGTGCCAAGGAGGCTCCTATGGAGAGCTTTTCCGCTGGGCAGGGGTTGGGGGTTTTTCCCTTGTGTGTGTGTGTGTGTGTGTGTGTGTGTGGGGGGGGGGGGGGGTAGTCTCCCATGTATGTGGGGTAGGGAGGTTCTGTGTTTTCTATTGGAGATCGGGACACCCTTTGGAGAGATACACACCAGTCTTCAGTCTGAACCTGACACTGACAAATTTTGGTAAAATTATGCCCAGTTTCTCCTCATCTCCGTCTTAAATGGGAATCCCCATGGTTGGGATTTTCTGGCCGTTCCCGCCAGCGGGATCGTCTGGTCCCGCCAACAGCGAGCGCCTGCCGAGGGCTTCTCGACAGCAGAAAATGCAAACAGCGGGAAACCCCATTGACAGTGGCGGGACCACATGTGTAAATCCCACCCCTTATTTCTGAACTATGTTCCCTAGTTCTAGCTTCTTTCATAAGGGAAACATCCTTTCAGCATCCACCCTGTCAAGTCCCCTCAGGTTCTTTTATGTTTCAGTAAGATAATCTCTCCTTTTAAACCGCAATGGATCCAGGCCCAAACTGTCTAACTTTTCCTCATAAAAAAACACCTTCATCCCAAGAATCAGTCAACTGAACCTTCTCTGAACTGCTTCAAATGCAATTATATCCTTTCTTAAATTAGGAGACCAAAACTGTACACAATACTCCAGATGTGGTCTCACCAATTCCCTGTAAAACTGAAGCAAAACCTCCCCATTTCAAACCCCTTGCAATAAGCAACAAGGTTCCATTTGCCTTCCTTGCTGTACCTGCATACTAATGTTTTGTGACTCATGTACCAGTGCACTCTGGTCCCTCTGTACGTCAGAGTTCTGCAATCTCTCTCCATTTAAATAATATTCTGCTTTTCTATTCTTCCTGCCAAAGTGGACAAGCTCACATTTTCCCACTCCACCTGCCAAGGTTAAGCTTAGCCACTTAACCTGTCCATAGGTTAAGTGGCACCACGACGGGCGGCACGGTGACACAGTGGTTAGCACTGCTACCTCACAGCTCCAGGGACCCAGATTCGATTCCGGCTTGGGTTACTCTCTGTGTGGAGTTTGCACATTCTCTCTGTGTCTGCGTGGGTTTTCTCCAGGCGCTCTGGTTTCCCGACAGTCCAAAGATATGCAGGTTAGGTGCATTGCCCATGCAAAATTTTCCCTTAGTGTTCCAGGATGTGTAGGTTAGAAGGATTAGTGGGGTAAATATGTGGGGTTACGGGGACAGGGCCTGGATGGATTTGTTGGTGCAGACTTCGATGGGCTGAATGTCCTCCTTCTGCACTGTAGGGGTTCTATGATTCTTCTACGATGCCGTTGCAGATTCCTTATGTCCTCTTAACAACTTTCTTTCCTACCTACCTTTGTGTCAGCAGCAAATTTACCCACCATACATTTGATCCCTCCATCCAAGTCATTGATATAAACTGTCAATACTTGAGGCCCCAGCATTGATCCCTGTGGCCCCACTGTGGCCAACTTGAAAAAGACCTAGCTACTTCCTGTCAGCTAACCAATCTTCTATCCATACTGATATATTACCCACTATGCCACGAGCTCTTATTCTGATGAGGCACCTTGTCAATGCTTTCTGGACTTCACTGGGTCTAAACTACAGAGGGACAAAGACAATCGGCCATAGTCCCCAATGCAGAGCCGTGACCAGCAATCCTGGATGAAAAGTGGAACGTGGTATATTGGATGAGGGCCGGATGGGGCTTGGTGCCAATGCCTCTGTGGCTGAATAACTTGCTGATTTCCAATTTCAAGTCTCACGCCTGAAGCGTGGTATTGGGATAGATCTGGGAGGATACGAGTGCCCTCAGAGCTAGTCGGAGCCTTCAGTGAGGTAGGTATTATGGTGAGATGTTTGAAATGCTTTGTTGTCGTTTCGCTTTGACAGGGTTTGACAGCACTTGTGTTTCTCCCGAGCTTGCAGATGATGATAACTGTTTGGAAACAGGCTGCTCAAGGCGAGGGGGAGTCGATCCCCAGGCACAGTACAATTTTCAAATATGAGATGTTTGTGTTCCTGCGAATCAGGACAAAATAAGTGCTGATTTTACCAGTGTTCCCAAAGCAGAAGGCAACTTCACAGGTTTATAATAATCCCAAACTGTGATGTTTCTCATCCGCAGTGTTAATGGAATATTACTTACGTTGCCCTTGATGTTTGACCGAGTCTGCTGGTATCCCTCCCACTGTCTCGACAGACTGTCGTCTATCAGCACATCTATTTTCTGACATCCATACTCACTTTCTATTGCTTTCTGGTGGTTATCTTATTTCATGGATAATTACTCAAACTAATTTGAAGTCATTTATTCTGTGCTCCTCTTTCAAGTCAGCTGTGGCCGTCTGGGGCATTTCACAGACACTGACTCTTCTCCCTCCCCTGAGGGTTCAAACTCCCTGCGGTGGTACGGTTCTGGGTACAGGCATTAGAGGCCCACTGGCGCCTCATCTGTGTAACTGCTGCTCGTGTGGGAGGCTTCACAGTGAGTGTTAGCTGTGGGGTATGTCACTGAGGGGAGGGCTGAGATCAAGACCTCACTGTCCAACCTTTCCTCATTACCGCTTCATCCCAAGAATCAGTTAACTGAACCTCTCTGAACTGCTTCAGATGCAATTGTGTTCTTTCTTGAATTAGGAGACCAAAACTGTACACAGTACTCCAGATGCGAACCATAGAAATAGAAGGTTAGGTTGATTGGCCATGCTAAAATTGCCCCTTAGTGTCCTGAGATGTGTAGGTTTGAGGGATTAGCGGGTTAATATGTAGGGGTCTGGGTGGGATTGTGGTCGGTGCAGACTCGATGGGCCTAATGGCCTCTTTCTGCACTGTAGGGTTTCTATGATTTCTATGATTTCTATGAAGCATAGAAACCCTACAGTGCAGAAGGCGGCCATTGTGGTCTCATCAATTCCCTCTACAACTGGAACAAAACCTTCCCATTTATTCCCTTTGCAATAAACAACAAGGTCCCATTTACCTTCCTAACTACTTGCAGTACCTGCAGGCTAACATTTGGACAGCTGAGGAACCACAGATATGAGCTTGCTTTGCAGCACTGCATCCATCCCAGTTTGCTGCCCGCTTCACATACCCATAAAATACCAACACTGATAACAGCATCCCTCGATTAGGGCTGGATTTACATCCTTGCTACAGACAGTGGGAGTTGAGAAAATTCCAGGCATGGCCTGCCTGCCTGGCTCGGGAGAAAGTGCCAGGAGAGGTGGGGTTTTCATTCTGAAAAGGGGTGAGTGCAGGCTGCAGTTGGGCCTGCATCCCTGGGAAAATGCTCTCAGATGGGCTGCAAAGGACTGAGATGAGCTGTTGCAAAGGCCCACCTCAGTGCTGTGGGACTTTGTCCCAGTTATAATGAAAAAAGGCCTTCCAGCCCTCACCCCTTAAACTCCCCAAGCCCCATCTGCACCCCCAGGTGAATTAACGCCCCCACTCAACCCCTATGGCACTTCATACCCCCCAGGGCAAGCTACTTCCTTGTCCGTTCACCCACTATACACAATATAGAACCAATAGTGACAGTAGGATGTGTTAAAAAAGTTTGTTTCAAAAATGTCATTCATTGATAACTTTCCACTTTCTTAAAAAAAACTCTTTTTTACTGCACACAATAAAAGTGTCAATCATCCAGATCCTTTAAAGTATCATTAGCAGAAACTGCAAGGACTTGAAACCTCTTCATCTTGTGTAAATGGACATTGTGCAATTGACAGAAAAGAACAGAGAGACTCAGCTGTCAACCAGGCAATACTTTCCCTGTGGATCAGCTGTTTCAACATCATAAAGAACTTATGGGCTCCCAACCAAGCCTCATTAGGCGTTCTTGGATGAGAGCCTAGAAATCCATTAAAGTAACCCAGAGTCATGTTCTGGGGACATGGGTTCAAATCCCATGGTGGCAGCTCCTAGAATTTAAATTCAACTAACTAAATCTGGAATTGCAAGCTAGTCTCAGTGATGGTGGTCATGAAATTATCATTAATTGTCAGAAAAACCCATCTGGTTCACGAATGTCCTACAGGGAAGGAAATCTGCTTACCTGATCCGGCCTACATGTGACTCCAGAACAACAGCAATGTGGTTGGCTCTTAACTGCCCTCTGAAATGGCTGAGCGAGCCACTTAGCTGAAGGGCAATTAGGGATGGGCAACAAATGCTGTTCTTGCCATATCCCATCAAACAATTTGAAAATATACTAAGTTTAAAATCATTACTGAATCTGGAAATTTTAATCAGTCCGTTAGTTCACCGCAGCATTGCAGCTGAAAGTATTCACATAAAAATGCGGCCGGCGGGATCATTTCATAGATTTTCATAGAATCCCTACAGTGCAGAAGGAGGCCACTCGGCCCAACGAGCTTGTACCGACCACAATCCCACCCAGGCCCTATCCCCGTAAACCAGCATATTTACCCTGCTAATCCCTCTGACACTAAGGGACAATTTAGCATGGCCAGTCCACCTAGCCTGCACATCTTTGGGGCGTGGGAGGAAACCGGAGCACTCGGACGAAACGCAGATACAGACAGCCACCCGAGTCTGGAATCGGACCCAGGTCCCTGGCGCTGTGAGGCAGCAGTGCTAACCACTGTGTCACCGTGCCGTTCGTTCAAAGGTTCGTTCAATGAACATTTTATTGATTAAACTAGGGCGTGCAAGAATCCGGGCCTGCACAGCTATTAACTAACAACAGTGAGAGTGAATGGAACTGTATCCATTAAGAATCAGGATCAATAGATTCAGGGCCAATGGAACTGTACTAAGGGTCAGGGTTGGGCTCAAACAACCATACTCCAGTGAGATTCTGTTTACACACCATTTTCAACAACACAATTTACCAGTCCAAATAACCTTTTGCACAAAGACATTGCTCTTAGCTTTCCCTTCATTCTTTTAGGAATAAGTAAGGTGCATCTTTCTGTGCTGCTTATAATGTCGCTCAGGGACCAGTTTCACATCACTTACTGTCAGCCTTGGAAGGATTTTTTAAAACTCCATTCACCTTTACCTCGCTGTGGGATAGCAACTGGGATGGGGATTGGGTTTGTTCCGCCTTGATGGCAAAACAAGGCAATGTCATTTGGAGACAGAATCAGCCCAGTATCTACACAGCGAGTGAAAAGGCCTCACCAAAACAGAGCTTTTGGTCTGGCATTCTCTTCCTTTGGCAGCACCCCACACCTCCCGTTACTCTGCCGAGCAGTGGGCCTGGGAACGATCCTTGAGTAGGGTGTTCGCTGCCACGGCGTTGCTGCACCAGAGGTTGATGCCAATGGATTAAAGACACGCTGCCACAAACGCAAACTTACCTTGTACGGAATTGGAGAGTTGTAATGTTCTGGAATCTCCCAACTGAGCAGCACCGAGGTCTTCATTACAAGCTTTACTCGGAAATTTTTAGGGAAAACTGCTGAAAAAGAAGGCAAATTAAAAGAAAAAGATCCAACGACCATGTGAACAGACACCAGCTTTCCGTAAGGGCTGCCCCCAAACACGATAAACTGAACACATCAGCACTGAAATACGGCACTTGAAGGATTTTCTCAATCTCTCAGAAAGTTGGGCTTTTTTATATACATATTCAATTTAATATTTAATTTCTTTACTTGTACCTCATTGCATGATGCCTTAACCTGGGCTACAGAAGTACCACCATTGACCCACCAATAAATTGCAAACTTGTGATCACCAATATCTTGCTGCCCCAACCAACAGTGTACTACCAGGTCTGCAGGATCAGCTGGTCAATGCCTCATCTGGTAAACTGGGCACAGAAGCAACATCAGATGCCCATGTTGGCCTCCTCAGCCTGCGGCCTACCCGTCTTCTAGAGTATCTGGACTAACTGCTTCTTGCTACAAAGTCAGAAGTACAGTACAGCAGTCATTCCTACCTGTGTGTTTGTGTTTGTAGCATGGAACGTAGATCCCACTGAGGACCACCTCTACTGTGTGTGACCTGGTGTCCCCAAACGATGACCTTACCTGCACGAGCAATGAAGCATTCTGAAGCTACCAACAGCTTGCTCTCAGCAGACCTGACATATTTTACCTTGGGGTTTGACGCAGTTGACTGTAAGTGGAAGAGAGTGTACCAAGCCCAAAACTGCCCCACCGCCACCTGGGATGACAAGGCAATAGATAACCCCTACCTTGATCCAATGGCATGGTCCGATACTGAACAGCAGGACTGTAAGGACCAGGGCCTTTACTGGTTTGTGCCCTGATTTTAATGTCATATCTGGTGTCCGGTTTAAGGTTGTTGAGTGTGAGGCTAGTCTGGGAGGAGCTGGTGGACACTTCAATGGGGTTGCTCTGAGCACCTGCCTGTGTACAGGACACAGTGTACATTGTGATGAGGCCATTCCTTTCCGCCAAGGCAGGGGGCAGCCAGCCAAACTGAACAGACGAGGTGGTGATATTCGCCAATTCGAGGATCTGCGGGTAGCCTCTGGGAACGTCTTCGGGTAGCGTAAGCTGGGTGGCAGCCTCGTCCCCGAGGCCGGCGCTGTTTCGGGCTGCCAGTCTGAACAAGTACGTGGCACCTTTGTGCATGCTGTGGGCCACATACTGATACTCGCGGTCAGAGAACTCCAGCGTTGACAGGGGCTGGATATCCGCACGCCCAAACTGAAGCTGGTACCCTAGGAGTTGACCAAATGTTGCAGAGGGAGGCTGCCATTGTATGACGGCTGTGTTCTCCTGAGTCAGACGGGCTGACAGAGTGGGTCTGTCAGGAACTGAAATTTAAAACACACGGAGTATCTATGAGTAATTGATCCAAAAGCCATTAGACTAATAAAGCAATAAACATTTAATTTCTATCAAATAAGAACGGAACTTCTGCACAAGCATTATATTTTTCTTGAATGCTATTTTATTAGGCTCACAGAGTTTTACAGCACAAAAAAGAGGCCCTTCGGCCCATCGTGTCTACAGCGGCCGTCAAGCACCTATCTATTCTAATCCCATTTTTCAGCACTTGTTCCATAGCCTTGTTTGCCATGTTATTCAGCTAAGTGCTTCTCAACTGCGTGAGGGTTGCTGCCTCTACCAGCCTTTCGGGCAGAGAATTCCAGATTTCCACCATCCTCTGCAAGGGTGTCTCAGCTAAGATGGGAGCTATACTGTCACATCTACAAAGTGATGTGCATTATCAAAACTATATCAGGATTACTAAGCACGTGGAAGCTCCGTAGACCTGAGGCTCACTTCTTCATCAAAAGATCTATTTTACATCAGTTTACACTCGGAAAAAGTGCAGCATTGTTGTCCTCAAAGCATCTCTGATGAGCTCAAACATTCTCGCTGACTCACATGAGTCTCTGACTCATGACGGACCAAAATGGAGGAGGTTTATTAAGGAAGGCACCAAACACTACTCAAAACTTCATTGAGAGGATGCAGAGGTGAGGTTGTGGTGCCAGAGAGGTGGCACAAACCTCCAAACACCTCAGCTGCCTGACCCCTCAAGAGTCACCTGCCCTCAATGTGGCAGGGTCCACAGATCGTGCACTGGACTTATCAGCCGCCTCAGAGCCCATCAAACAGGAGTGCAATAAAGTCATCCTCAATCCCGAGAGTCTGTCTAAGAAGAAGATTAGCATAACCCAAGAAGAAAAAGGCAACAAAACAAACTGGAAGAGTATTGGCAAATCCCACATGCACAGAATGAGGGAGAGGGAAGATGTAACAGGGAGGGAGAGAGAAAGAACAGAGAGACTGGAAAAGTGAAAGATAGATATCTACATCAACAGAAAAGGCAGCTAAAGGGAGACTGGGGAGGGATAGAGGGATTCACACAACAGGACATGGGGTAGATAAACGCACAAATAGAGGAATGAAAACAAGAATACCAAAGATATACTGTCCTAAAGGGTGCAATTTTGCCTTTATATCAACAGCACTGCAAACACAAGCCACGCCTGCCCACATCTGGTGCCAATGAATTATATGGATGCGGTCAACTAAAGCCATGCAGTGATAGTCATCAAACCTACCATTTTAAATTGGAATGATTGAGAGCAGAAGGGATGGTCAACTTTTCCCCAGAAGTTAAAAGCTAAATTCCATGTTCTGGAATCTTTGAGCTGAACAGGTTATGCGAGTCGATTTAATAACTTCCAAAAAGGAATCAGACATACTGCATTCAGAAAAGGAAAGGTTTCCAAGGTTACATTCAAACAGCTGACAGAGATGCTGGGTGATATCGTTCTGTGCTGTATGATTCAATGCATGTTCTAAGTGGGGTTTTACACTATTTTTACACTGTATTTAGCTCCATTTTTCCTGAGATGTATGGCTAGCCCTTTCAGCGAGCTTCGCATTAATGTGCAGAAACCGCAAAATTCAGGTCACTTGCAAAAGGCTGAGAATGGTTTACAAAGTGAATTGCTTTTGTGCCATCGATGATTCAGTTAGAGAGGTTCAAGTGGTGGAAGCAGTATTCATTTTTCTCCATTTCCCTCAAACGTTTGTTTGGAAGAAGACATACCAGACTGATTCCTGGGATGGCGGTACTGACGTATGAGGAGAGACTGAGTCGGTTAGGATTGCATTCGCCGGAGTTCAGAAGAATGAAGGGGAATCTCAGAAACCTATAAAATTCTAACAGGACTAAACAGGGTAGATGGAGGAAGGATGTTCCCAATGGTGGGGGTGCCCAGAATCAGGGGACACGGTCTGAGGATAAAGAGTCTGAGCGTTTAGATCAGAGACGAGGAGAAATTTCTTCATCCAGAGAGCGGTCAGCCTGTGGAATTCACTACCACAGAAAGTAGTTGAGGCCAAAATATTGAACGTTTTCAAGAAACAGTTAGATATAGCTCTTGATAGGGCATTGGGGAGAGTTATAGAACAAAGGGGTACAGGTTCATAGCTCCTTGAAAGTGGAGTCACAGGTGAACAGAGGGGTGAAGAAGGCATTCAGCATGCTTGGTTTCATTGGTCAGAACATTGAATACAGGAGTTGGGATGTCTTGTTGAAATTGTACAAGACACTGGGAGGGCCACACTTGGAATACTGTGCACAGTTCTGGTCACTTTATTATAGAAAGGATATTATTCAACTAGAAAGAGTGCAGAAAAGATTTACTAGGATGCTACTGGGACTTAATGGTTTGAGCTATAGGGAGAGGCTGGATAGACTGGGACTTTTTCCTCTGGAGCGTAGGAGGCTGAGGGGTGAACTTATAGAGGTCTATAAAATAATGAGGGGCATAGATCAGCTAGATAGTCAATATCTTTTCCCAAAGGTAGGAGAGTCTAAAACTAGAGGGCATAGGTTTGAGGTGAGAGGGAAGAGATACAAAAGTGTCCAGAGAGGCAATTTTTTCACACAGAGGGTGGTGAGTGTCTGGAACAAGCTGCCAGAGGTAGTAGTAGAGGCGGGTACAATTTTGTCTTTTAAAAATCGTTTATCCGTTACGTGGGTAAGATGGGTATGGGGGGAGATATGGGCCAAACGCAGGCAATTGGGACTAACTTAGGGGTTAAAAAAAGGGACGGCATGGACAAATTGGGCGGAAGGGACGGTTTCCATGCTGTAAACCTCAATGACTCTATGATTTGAGGTGAAGTGGATCAAAGATATGAGGGGGAAGGCGGGATCAGGCTACTCAGTTGAATGATTAACCATAATGAATGGCGGAGCAAGCTCGAAGAGCCGAATGGCCTCCTCCTGCTCCTATTTCCTATGTTTCTATGTAACACGCTCCTGGTGACTTTGAGGTGTAACCAGTACTCTCTGCTGTTGCTCAGAAATGAAACTGGGACACAGCCTTATTTATTTAATTGCAAAATACAAAGCTGAGGTCAACCAGGTTAAATGGATCAGGAAGGTCTCGGATTCCTCTATGGTTTATTCTGGGTTAACAGAACTCAATGAGGGCACTGCAAAGAGTTAGTTGGCTTTGGTGGAGGGTGGACAACAAAATTACTCTGGTTCTTGTTCCTTTTTATAATCCCGGTCTTTCCTTTCCTTCCATGGGGTATGAGCATTGCCAGCATTTGTTGCCATCTCTGATTTCCCTTGAACTGAGTGGCCTTTAGGTCATTTCAGAAGACAGTTAAGAAGCACCACATTGCTGTTGGTCTGGAGTCACATCTAGAGGTTGCCATGTTACACACAGATTTCCTTCCCTAAAGGACATTAGTGAATGAGATGGGTTTTTATGACAATCGATGATAGATTCTCAGCCACCATCACTGATGATTAGTTTTCACTGATGATTTCCAGAAAAAGTTTTTTTTATAAATGAATTGAATTTAAATTCCACCAGCTGCCATTGTGGGATTTAAACCTGTGTCCCCAGGGCATAAGGCTGGGCCTCTGAATTACTGGCCCAGTGATATTACCACTATGCTGCCATCTCTCCTGCACTGGGAAGCATGTGTTGGGTTAACAAAAACAGAAAATGCTAGAAAATCTCAGCAGGTCTGACAGCATCTGTGGAGAGAGAATACAGCCAACGTTTCGAGTCTGGATGAACCTTCGTCAGAGCTGTGTGTTGGGTGAGTTGTAGATAGTTTTGGTTTGATGTTGATGGCCATCGCTATCAAATAGCCTGCCGACCCTCGCCAGCTAGGTTCAGACACAAAGAGTAGCCCCATGAAGAGTGAAGCTATTAATGGCCGTAACCAGTATCAACTTCTACCCCTTCCCCAGGAGAGAGGGGGAAGGCACATCTTCTTTTAAGGAAAGGTTTTGCTTGTTCCGAGTGGCGGAGAATGGGCAGCTGTGGATTGATTGGCCGTTCTACACCCAGATCTGGTTTCCTATCCAATTTTCAATGGGCAGCCTAGTCTTTCTGCTGCCACCAGTTTTCCACCTCTGCAGAAAAGTTAACGTCTACTGCAGTGAGTCAGCACTGGGTGGAGGAGATCTGTCACTGAGGTCTCACAGCTCTCTTTGTAATAGCTTTTTCCAGTTAAGCAAATTGAGTTCTGAGGTAATGACAGTGTCGGCAGACTGCTGTCCTGATTAACGATGCAGTTCTGTATGTAAATGAACGGCAAGGTTTTTCATTCAATTTACTGCAGCACTAGGCACAATTTGCCTGGCGTAGTCCTCGCAACTCCCTGCGCATCGCCTCCCTTAATCACAACGGACTGGCCAAACATAGATTCATCACAATGGCAAAAGCAAAATTAAGTTGCCAGTGGGTGAGAGTCATTAGGCGGAGAAGCGAATGGCTTGCTCCAACTCTGCGATTTTAAAATCTTCCCCAAACAATTTAACCCACAGGGGGCAGTGAGACTCAACGTAGCTTCAGTCTGCTGCTCCATCGCCGTGGTACCCCAACATGGCGTACACCTGGGTCAGTGGTAGGTGGTGCTGAAAGGTCCACCAGGAACTAATTGATGGTGTCATCTTCTTTTTTCCCCCGAATCAAAGCATATCCCAGTGAATGGCCAAGGCTCATAATTAGCAACACCACCAGGCCGGCACGGTGGCACAGTGGTTAGCAGTGCTGCCTCATGGCGCCAAGGACCCGGGTTCAATTCCCGGTTTGGGTCACTGTTGGTGCGGAGTCTGCACTTTCCCCCTGTGTCTGCGTGGGTTTCCTCTGGATGCTGGTTAGGTGCATTGACCCGAACAGGCGCCAGAGTGTGGCGACTAGGGGATTTTCAAGTGACTTCATTGCAGTGTTAATGTAAGCCTGCTTCTGTCACGAATAAATAAACTTTAATAATAAGACTTAGAAAGAATAAGAGTGAAGATGAGATAAAGCACGTCATCAGGTGAATCCCGAGATTAGGTTTAAAAAGCCAGCAGACTAAAGGGGAAAGGAGAGGTCGAGGCAGGTAAGACATGCTGCAGACTTGTTGGCTCTGAGAAGAATGAATTAAAAACCGTCCACTAAAGGCCCCTGATGGCAGATCTGTAGCACAGGAGATCCCCCGGCCTGTGCGCTCTCTCAAACACATCTGCATGATTTAGTCCTTTGGGAATCCATACTTAATTAAGCCTTGTGTAGCTGATCTCTCAGACACAAAAGTATAAAGTGAAGGAAAAACTTTAAATAAAACTTCACCTGAAAACAGAACGTATTCCTGAATGGGGGTTGTGATGTGTAAGATTTACGATTACTGTGGTTATTGTAAGTATTATTGAGATTTACCACCTTGTAGTGTAGTGCAACAAACAACTAGAGGATCCTAAATTGATGCCATCTTGTAACTCACTCAGCTTTTATCCATTATTCTACATATAAACCATCTGAGCTCCTAAATAAGATTCATATCTGCATGTAATCCACTCTCAGGTGTTCATTCTTCTCTATCTGAGTCCCTCATGTGGATCCTCGCTGCCTCTGGAGCATAAAACCATCAGAACTCCTCAGTTGGATTATAGTCTGCCACCCGGCCCCAATATCCATCGTGCTGTACATAAACTAGCACATTCCTCAGGGGAAGTGCAACTTGTTCATTTGTCCTGGGTTGTCCATTCTGTAAAGAAGTCATTCAAACTCTCTGATTAGATCCCAGCTCCCGCGTATCCACTAACTTTGTACAAAACCCGCTGATCCCCACGATTCAGATTTGGGCCTGTATTGCCTTTCAGTTATCCATAATTCCAGGTTTATTTCATCCCACATGGAACATATGTTAAGTAAAGTAAAATATTTAGATTCTGCTCAAAACACAAAGTGCTGGTTTTGGACATGTTTGCAATGTGTCTGTGCTTCAACTTGTTCACAGCACTCAAAGGAGGTTCTTTCCATGACAAACATTCTCTCTTCCACCTTCTTCCGTCGGGAAAACAATGCAAAAGTCTGAGGTCACGTACCAACCGACTCAAGAACAGCTTCTTCCCTGCGACTTTTGAATGGACCTACCTCGCACTATGTTGATCTTTCTCTGCACCCTAGCTATGACTGTAACGCCACATTCTGCACTCTCTCCTTTCCTTCTCTATGTACGGTATGCTCTGTCTGTATAGTGCGCAAGAAACAATACTTTTCACTGTGTACATATGACAATAATAAATCAAATCAAATCATTGGTTGTTTATTTTGTTGATGCCAAGGCACACGCACCATCCAGAACCATGCAGAACATGCCTTACTAAAACAGGATGGCCCTGTGTGAGTTGAATGTTGCCAGGATCAATCAGCCATTAGGACTGAATCCAGCAGCATTGCCTTGGTGTAAGCATGGCGTCTGTCAGCTATCACCCTCTGTCTTTGGACTGCTCTGTCATATAATTTCCACTTTATCTGAAATCAATTAACTGCACAAAGGAACATTGGTACAGTTGTCATTTTATTTAAACACACGGAAAAGCCAGCTTAAATTAACATTGATCCCTCAAGGTTCTCAGCATCCATGGCTGGCCTCACATCTCAAGTGCTGCAGTGTCTACGACACCAGTTCTCCTCTGTACTCCATCACTGATGTGCTACCCTTCCCTCTGGTATCAGGCAAATGATGGCCCAGTGGTATTATCGCTAGACAATTAATCCAGAAACTCAGCTAATGTTCTGGGGAACTGGGTTCGAATCATGGCAGATGGTGGAATTTGAATTTTTAAAAAACTCTTGAGTTAAGAATCTTATGATAACCAAGAAACCATTGTCGATTGTAGGGAAAACACATCTGGTTCACTCATGTCCTTTAAAGTTAAAGTTTATTTATTAGTGTCACAAGTAGGCTTACATCAACATTGCAATGAAGTTACTGTGAAAATCCCCTAGTCGCCACACTTCAGCGCCTGTTCGGGTACACTGAAGGACAATTTAGCATGACCAATTCGCCTAACCTGCACATCTTTGGACTGTGGGAGGGAACTGGAGCACCCGGAGGAAGTTTGGAGAACGTGCAAACTCCACACAGACAGTGACCCAAGGCCGGAATTGAACCCGAGTCCCTGGCGCTGTGAGGCAGCAGTGCTAACCACTGTGCCACCTCTGCCCTTACCTGGTTTGGTCTACATGTGACTCCAGAGCCACAGCAATGTGGTTGACTCTCAACTGCCCTCTAGATAAGGGCAACTAGGGATGGGCAATAAATGCTGGCCAGCCAGCAACACCAATGACCCACGAATGAATTTAAAAAAATGGTTCTGGTCTTGTTTTGTTGCTGGCTTGGAGGCTCCTTCCCATCTTTTGATTCCGAGGTACCCTGAACACTAACACTTGCTGGCCCCATGAGTGAACCAGCAAGTGTTAGTGTTCTATTCTAATCAGTATTCTGTAACTTGATTTTGTGTCTCTGTGCACTGTTTGAGAGCACATTTCCACTCCATCTGACGAAGGAGCAGCGCTCCGAAAGCTTATGGTATTTGCTACCAAATAAATCTGTTGGACTTTAACGTGGTGTTGTTAAAACTCTTTCCGTGAGTGAAATCAGAGGTTGGTGCTGGCTTGACTCTCTTTGATGAGCTAATTACTGAATTCTGTTCTCTGAATGTTGCTGGTTAAGGACTGTCCACCTTTATCCAGCAAGTGAAAATGGCCTTAGTTTTCTGATTTTATTTATTTTTCTCTTGTTCCTCCCACTCCAAACACCCTCCGAACTCAGGGGATTGAAACCTAATAAGACCATAAGACATAGGAGCGGAAGTAAGGCCATTCGGCCCATCGAGTCCACTCCACCATTCAATCATGGTTGATTTCAACTCCATTTACCCGCTCTCTCCCCATAGCCCTTAATTCCTCGAGAAATCAAGAATTTATCAATTTCTGTCTTGAAGATGCTCAACGTCTCGGCCTCCACAGCCCTCTGTGGCAATGAATTCCACAGACCCACCACTCTCTGGCTGAAGAAATTTCTCCTCATCTCTGTTCTAAAGTGACTCCCTTTTATTCTAAGGCTGTGCCCCCGCGTCCTAGTCTCCCCTGTTAATGGAAACAACTTCCCTACGTCCATCCTATCTAAGCCGTTCATTATCTTGTAAGTTTCTATCAGATCTCCCCTCAACCTCCTAAACTCCAATGAATATAATCCCACGATCCTCAGACGTTCATCGTATGTCAGGCCTACCATTCCTGGGATCATCCGTGTGAATCTCCGCTGGACCCGCTCCAGTATGTCCTTCCTGAGGTGTGGGGCCCAAAATTGCTCACAGTACTCCAAATGGGGCCTAACCAGTGCTTTATAAAGCCTCAGAAGTACATCCCTGCTTTTGTATTCCAAGCCTCTTGAGATAAATGACATTACATTTGCTTTCTTAATTACGGACTCAACCTGCAAGTTTACCTTTAGAGAATCCTGGACTAGGACTCCCAAGTCCCTTTGCACTTTAGCATTATGAATTTTGTCACCGTTTAGAAAATAGTCCATGCCTCTATTCTTTTTTCCAAAGTGTACGACCTCGCACTTGCCCACTTGCAGTGTCACAATCCTAGCTGAAGTTAGCTTTCGAACCGGCTGGCGTACTTAGCAACTTCTCTGCAGTGCTTGTTTTTATGTACTTAACACTGAAATTGTCAACAGAGTTTTTTGGGTCATTCTTCAACTTGCAAACTGCTGAAGCCCATTCCACCGGAGGACATTTGACTGCACACGGTGAAGTCAGGCTGTGACATTGAGGGAATGTGCAGTTGACGACCACAAGGGCTGCCTTACATTAAGAATCCTTGGTTTAACTGCGGCTCCAATCTGTTCCTGTCAAAACCGCTTGTTGGCAAAGCACCAACAAGCCAACTGCCAGCCAGCGCCTGACTGCAGTCATTACCTGGACGTGTTTACCATTTCCCAGCCATGATGTGCAAGTCAGCAGCAAACTCACCAGAGCACAGCCCAAGAGGCACATCTAAATCAACACTTTCCAGGTGCGACGCGGGTTACATTTCCAGGCAGGCAATATGCCGGCAAGATACTGAGGCCAGCCAATTCCAATCTCGCTACAGCGAACAAATCAATGCCAAAGCCAATAAGTTGTGTGCAAGGTAGGTCATTTATCCAGATATTTCATTGAGATGGAGTAGAAAGGTTAGAAAGTGATAAAGAAAATGGCTATTTTATATTGTTTATTTCCTTCCTTTTATTTTTGTCACCTCACGTGCCCGTCACTTCTCTTGAATCTGTTGACTGGGGTGGCACAGTGGTCAGCACTGCTGCTTCACAACGCCAGGGACCCGGGTCCGATTCCCGACTTGGGTCACTGTCTGTGTGGAGTTTGCACATTCTCCCCGTGTCTGCGTGGGTTTCCTCCGGTTTCCTCCCACAGTCGAAAGGTTAGGTGGATTGGCCATGCTAAATTCTCCCTTAGTATATCCGAACAGGCACCGGAGTGTGGCGACTAGGGGATTTTCACCGCAACTTCATTGCAGTGTTAATGTCAGCCTACTTGTGACATTAATAATTGCAATGACTTCAATCAGGCCATTGTGATTGGCCTATTGGAGTATGAACTCCCTGATTAAGGATCCAATTTATGGGCCAATCAGGGAGCCTTTGCCTTGTCCTGAACTGGGAGTGTCAGTTCCTCTGATACCCCCGGAGGTAGACTGCAAACTGCGAGCACTCTGTGTACTGCTGTTAGAGTTTGTAAATAAAGGGATTTTGGTGAAGGGACTTCTGCCTCCGAAGACTTATTGCAATAATAAACTACACTTAGGTGCCCCACTGACTACAGGACAAAGATACCCACAGCTCTATGGCGTAGGCTGAACAATGACAGGCATTAGAGTGTTGAGTGCCCTCCTGTTCTTGCCGACTGCTCATGACAAGTGTGACTGACGGCAGGAGGAGGAGAATAAAAATCAGCTCCAGTTTGGTCCTAAGTGATTTGAAGTGACTCTTGCTGGAGTGTGGTTGCGTGGAGTGTTGCCGGACGCAGGTTAATCACCACTCCTACCATTGCCCAATGCTCCACCAGCACCCACACAGGAAAGAAAGCAACAAAATGGGGTGAGATTCCTGAGCGGACCTCACATTCCTGCTCGGCCTACAAGAGGGAGCAGCGTCGGGGAAGTTCAGGGAAGTGCGGGATGAATAGAAGGCCTCTGGACCCACAATGACACGTTAGCTCACACTGAATGAAACGTGAAAACGCGATGGTGAATGCGGCTAATAAAGGGGAATGTATTTCTCGGTACAGATTAAGAGTTACAACGAAGTTCAAATGTTTTACTGGAGGACTGAGCAAAGTGACAGCCTCTGCTGTACAAATTAACACTGTGGTCATTGGGAATAAATTATTGTTAGTATCGAGAATTTGTTGCAGAATAGCAAATGACTAGAGATTAATGGGGATTTGGGATTTCTCCCAGTGGTTCCCCTAGCTGAGTCCTTGTATCGTGACATGGTTTAGATCAAAACGCATCGGTTTGCTAAAACAAAATTGCAAGGACTTTTATTAATATCGTGTATGTTCAGATAGACATTTGCCATATATATCTCTATACGCACACACACTAGCTGATGTCCCACGGAGTCACACACAGGGAGTGGAGACCAATTCATTAATCTTCTGATACAACAGGGTTAAAGAGTGGGGGGTGTGGGTAACTGCGGGAAAATTTAATTGGTCCCCAATTTAAAGTCATACCTGCTGTTCTTATTTTTGTCTCTCTGTTACAAATTCCTCTCGGTATTAATAATTGAAATTGCCGAAGCAAGTCTGCCGCGCTGTAATTACACACTCCTGCCAGTTGCGGTATGCCCTATCACCACGGTGAGTGGGCCGAGGGTATAATTACAGCACGACAGGTTAAACTTCGACAGTTTCCATTATACACGCTGTTACAGGAATTTATAATGGAAAATGTCGACAGGAAGTGCACACCGATGCAAGAATTTTTATTCTATTGGAATCAAGGCTTGTTATCGACAGCTGCCTGCATTTTAATGGCACCGTATTTAACATCACAAATTGCCTTCTACCTTCATGCTTTCATGTTACTTGATTTCCCCGCACCGCCTGCACCCTTGCTCAGAACGATTACCCAGTTACATTGTGGAAACGCTGACAGTAGCCTGTGATCAGAGTCTGTCCTGTATTAATGTAGGGCTGGCAGAGGAGACGTGCTGCAACGAGGAACTGCCACTGTTACAAGGTGCTTTACATTCCTGCCTGTGACTTTATCAGAGTCCCCTTATATCGTCGCTGGTGTCAGGGCAGGTTCGAGAGGGGTTTGTCTCTGCAGATGAAAACTACTGTTGGTTACGTTACCCTAAGAATGCTTAGTGAGTGTATATAAATTCCTCTCTCTGTCATTATTCATAGAATCATAGAATCCTACAGTGCAGAAGGAGGCCATTCGGCCCATCGAGTCTGCACTGACCACAATCCCACCCAGGCCTTATCCCCATAACCCCACGCATTTACCTTAGCCAATCCCCCAGACATTAAGGGGCAATTTAGCACGGCCAATCCACCTAACCCGCACATCTTTGGAGTGTGGGAGGAAACCGGAGCACCCAGAGGAAACCCATGCAGACACGGGGAGAACGTGCAAACTTCACACAGACAGTGACCCAAGCCAGGAATTGAACCCGGGTCTCTGGCGCTGTGAGGCAGCAGTGCTAACCACGGTACCACCGTGCCGCCCAGTTATTGTGGTATGGAGCCTATTCAAAGTAAACAGGCGAACACATCCATAGAAATGACAAACAGAGTTCAAGGGTTCGATTACCGGCTCGGGTCACTGTCTGTGTGGAGTCTGCACATTCTCCCCGTGTCTGCGTGGGTTTCCTCCGGGTGCTCCGGTTTCCTCCCACAGTCTGAAAGACAGGCTGGTTAGGTGCATTGACCATGCTAAATTCTCCCTCAGTGTGCCCGAGCAGGTGCAGAGTGTGACTGGGGGATTTTCACAGTAACTCCACTGGATTGTTAATGTGAACCTACTTGTGACACTGATAAATAAACTTTAAACAATGATATCACAGCCTCATTTTTACTGATCTCCCCTTTCTCCTCTGACGTTTGGTGCTCAGTTTCTGGTGGGATTGTACCGTGGCCCACTGTTCCAACTGCCTATTCCATTAACTCCAGCATTTCCTTCCTCTTGAACTGTACTCAGAGGTTTTCCAGACCAAAACTACTCCCATCAAACATTCCGCATAACCCCTTCCCATTCTTCCCAGTCTCACTGTTTCTCTCACTTTTCTTATAGCAGTGTGTACTATCTACAAGATGCACTGCAGCAATTCACCAAAGATCCTCAGACAGCACCTTCTCACGTTGTTAAGATTTAATGGCAATTCCATTATTAAACAGATACACTTATAAACGGGGATAGCTGGAACACTGGCGGGTTGGGGGAGTCGTGACAGTGAATTCAGTCAGTCAACTTTCTCCAGCAAAGAAAGCTGTTGTGTCTTAGTTTTAACTTCACCAACTAGCGTGGATCCAGTTAACAACTTAGGGTCTGGGTCTACCTTCCTCCTTATTCTTCCCAGTCTCATTGTTTCTCTCACTTTTCTTGCAGCAGTGTGTACTATCTACAAGATGCATTGCAGAGATTCACCAAAGATCCACAGACAGCACCTTCCAAACACACACGAGCACTTCCATCTAGAAGAACAGGGACAGCAGATACATGGGAACACCATCACCTGCAAGTATCCTTCCAAGTCACTCACCATCCTGACTTGGAAATATATCACCGTTCCTTCGCAGACACTGGGTCAAAATCCTGGAATTCCCTCCCTAACAGCATTGTGGGTCAACCCACAGCACGTGGACAGCAGCGATTCAAGAAGGCAGCTCACCACCACCTTCTCAGGGGCAACTAGGGAAGGGCAATAAATGCTGGCCATGTCCCACGAATGAATAAAAAAAGACCTAGCTGAAGTAGGAGGAGTGGGGGGTGCTAGAGTGCAGCATAGATCCTGGCAGAGTGCAGCTAGGCCGAATGGCCCGTTTCTGTGCTTCAAATTCCACATAATCTGATGCTGGGAGCGCTGCGGGACTCGAGAAACGAAAGGATCACATTTGCGCCACACAGTGGTTCCTCTAGCGGACGTACTGCTCCACAAATGGAGTCCGAGATTAAAGGCCCCCCTTTAAAACAGGCGGGGGGGGCTGTAAATAATAACAGGTGCCTGGCCAGGATTTGCAGGGAAGGTTGCTGCCAAGGTTTGTTCTCTGGCAATTTGTTATCGGACCTGCTCTATCTCACCTGCCGCCTGTGTTTCCCTGTGAGTGATATTTAGAGACACTCTCACGTGTGTGACATCCACACATTTGGATTTGACAAACGGTGCACAAAATGTGTTTTTCATCTAATCGGGCTGCAATGTACCAAAATAGTGACAACACAGTTAATTCCCCCCCCCCCACTCCACACCAACCTGGGAACTCACCAGAAAGCACTGCAGACCACACACACACACACACACACAGACCCTGAGGTGGGCAGGGGTGCTGCAGGTAATGGATGAAAACATCAGCAAATCACGAGGAAAGGAATTTCTACTTGCTGAAAGGATGCGGGTTCGAAGTGATCCAGTTATCTGGCTCCATGCCAGTTAATAGCCAACACAGTTCTCACAGCAGGTGAGAGAAGTCCGTCAGCAAGAAGTTTCTGTTGACAGTGCTAACTGACGACTGCTTAACACATTGGTGCGACATTTTTCTGTCTGTTATTTTAATGCAGGCATTAACTTGTCTTCCTAACTGGGGTAGCACCTCCATTAAAATAACAGCGAGATAAACATCATCGGGCTGCAAGTCAGCACCCATCACCTGTTATCACTAATGGCAATTCCTGGGCTGATGTTCCCTTAATTAACACCTAACAAAGATCTCCGAGGATCGAGTCTGAGTGCACACTGCTCCTGCTCTCCTCCTCTGCATTCTGCTCTCCAGGAAGTATGATGTGGAGCTGCCGGCGTTGGACTGGGGTAAACACAGTAAGAAGTCCCACAACACCAGGTTAAAGTCCAACAGGTTTATTTGGTAGCACAAGCCACTAGCCTTCGGAGCACTGACCCTTCATCAGGTGAATGGGAGTTCTGTTCACAACAGGGCATATAAAGACACAAACTCAATTTACAAAATAATGGTTGGAATGCGAGTCTTTACAGGTAATCAAGTCTTAAAGCTACAGACAATGTGAGTGGAGAGAGGGTTAAGCACAGATTAAAGAGATGTGTATTGTCTCCAGCCAGGACAGTTAGTGAGATTTTTCTAGCCCTGGCAAGTCATGGGGGTCATGATGTGGAGATGCCGGCGTTGGACTGGGGTAAACACAGTAAGAAGTTTAACAACACCAGGTTAAAGTCCAACAGGTTTATTTGGTAGCAAAAGCCACACAAGCTTTCGGAGCTGCAAGCCATGGGGGTTACAGATAGTGTGACATGAACCCAAGATCCCGGTTGAGGCCGTCCTCATGTGTGCGGAACTTGGCCATCAGTCTCTGCTCAGCGACTCTTCATTGTCATTGAAGGCCGCCTTGGAGAACGCTTACCCGAAGATCAGAGGCCGAATGCCCGTGACCGCTGAAGTGCTCCCCCACAGGAAGAGAACACTCCTGCCTGGTGATTGTCGAGCGGTGTTCATTCATCCGTTGTCGCAGCGTCTGCATGGTCTCCCCAATGTACCACTCGGCCAACGTTGTCTACCTGATGCGCTGCAGGAAAGGATGTCCCGAGGCATGGTATATTGGGGAAACCATGCAGACGCTGCGACAATGGATGAATGAACACCGCTCGACAATCACCAGGCAGGAGTGTTCTCTTCCTGTTGGGGAGCACTTCAGCAGTCACGGGCATTCGGCCTCTGATCTTCGGGTAAGCATTCTCCAAAGCGGCCTTCACGACACACGACAACGCAGAGTCGCTGAGCAGAGACTGATAGCCAAGTTCCGCACACATGAGGACGGCCTCAACCGGGATCTTGGGTTCATGTCACACTATCTGTAACCCCCACGACATGCCTGGGGTTGCAAAATCTCACTAACTGTCCTGTCTGGAGACAATACACATCTCTTTAACCTGTGCTTAACCCTCTCTCCACTCACATTGTCTGTACCTTTAAGACTTGATTACCTGTAAAGACTTGCATTCCCAACCAAAAGTTTGTAAATTGAGTTTGTGTCTTTATATGCCCTGTTTGTGAACAGAACTCCCATTTACCTGACGAAGGAGCAGCGCTCCGAAAGCTCGTGGCTTTTGTTACCAAATAAACCTGTTGGACTTTAACCTGGTGTTGTGAGACTTCTTACTCCAGGAAATAGGACAGAGGCTCTCCGTGGAACATTCACAGGCTGTGCTCAGAGTCCCTCATTTATAGCTCGATTAAACGGGAGGATCCATTGCTCACTTGCCTCTTGCACGTGTCCCACAGCTGCCCAGCTGTAACTCTCGGGGTACTGGTGATTCCACCAGCAGCAAACAAAATGGAAACGGTCTTTCCCTCCCCCTAAACCCATACACGCAGACACACACAAGCACACACACAAGCACATGTATGCACACGCACCTATGCACACACATTCGTACACGCACACCACATGCACGCATACAACACACCCACACAGGGTGGCATTGAATGCTCTCCTCTTTGGTGGGTTTGGAGGTGGGGGAGCATTTAATCAGGTGGGAGGGCGGCAGAGGGGGGGACCTACCTTTGCCCTGATTCAGTCTGGGGCACAAGAGCGTTTGAGCGGCCTTCCTGTCCTGCCGCCAATTGAGGCCCTTGGGTGGGAAACGAATGCCCACCTGAGTGCCTCATTCCACCATCGCTGGTATTCACAGCAGTGGGCTGGGGGCTTGCCATACAAGAAGACCAAAAGGGAAACCCTGTCAGGGTTGCTTGTGGGATTCTAAAGGGGTCCCTCGTTCAAAGACACTCCGTGCCTGATTTGGGGAGGGCTGTTAAGAGCTACCGGCGCTGCCCCTGCAAATGAGCCCACTCTCTTACAACCAACCTCCAGCTGTGCCTGTGTCAATCTGCCATCCAGGGCCTAGGGTGGGTTCAGTACCAGCTGCTGCCACCACCTGCCCCGGTGACGTTGCCAAGCAATGAAGAGCTGCTGGCCTCTGATTGGTTGGCAGTGCTTGGAGGGGTGGGATTTTAGCTCCTGGGGCCAGAGTCGCCCCTGCCCAGTTAGGTGCCTGATTGGTTCTTGATACAGTGGGCTTTCCCAGAAAGAGGTGATGTGGGGCTGCCACAGGTCTCCAGTCAACAGGAGACACACCCATCGCCTACATTAAATTCCACCCACACACACTCATTAACACATGCACAAACACACTAACACATGCACACACTAACGTGTGCAGACATACATGCCAGTGCACACATGTCAGCATATACAAACACGCCAATGCACACACACACACAGACATGTGCAAACACTAACATGCATGTGCACACGTCAGCATACACACAAACATGCCAGTGCACCCACACACACACTAACATAAGTACACACTAACGTGTGTACACACACATACGCCAGCAAACACACACATGCCAGTGCACGTGCACACGCTAACACGTGCACGCACACACAGCCCATTGGCCTTAACAACTTCACAGTTTAACCACTGTGAATCAATGCCTAATTGTCTCTCTCAACATTGCTAATAAGACAATAATAGCCCTCCATCCGGAAACAGAGACATGTCAATAATTCCTCATTCAAACTGAGAAACAGAGCAATAACATTCCATCTCCTCACAAAGCAATACATTCCCTCAAGAAATATTAATGGGAGAATGTACTCTTGCTTTAAAACAGCAACAAGTAGATTGCTCCCCCTGCAAGGAAACAGCTGCTTGCCATGAAACTGTAACCAGGTACTTTCTTTGTAGTAACAATCCTTTAAACTAATGCAGGAATAAATCCAAAATATTATGAAGTTCAGAAATATTCACTCAGCTATTCCTTGGACTCAAGAGATGGCTGAGTGAATATTACTGAACTTCCGTTCCTCCCTCACTTGGAATTCAGGTCTCAGTCACATTTGTGTACATACTGTGTACAATTCTGGTCACCCTTTTATAGGAAGGATATTATTAAACTCGAAAGAGTGCAGAAAAGATTTGCTAGGATGTTACCGGGACTTGATGGTTATAAGGAGAGGCTGGTTAGACTGGGACTTTTTTCTCTGGAGCGTAGGAGGCTGAGGGGAGATCTTATAGAGGTCTATAAAATAATGAGGGGCATTGATCAGCTAGATAGTCAACATCTTCTCCCAAAGATATGGGAGTCTAAAATTAGAGGGCATAGGTTTAAGGTGAGAGGGGAGAGATACAAAAGGGTCCAGAGAGGCATTTTTTTCCACACAGAGGACGGTGAGTGTCTGGAACGAGCTGCCAGAGGTAGTAGTAGAGGCAAGTACAATTTTGTCTTTTAAAAAGCGTTTAGAGAGTTACATGGGTAAGATGGGTATCGAGGGATAAGGGCCAAATGCGGGCAATTGGGACTAGCTTAAGGGTTTAAAAAAAAGGGCGGCATGGACAAGTTGGGCTGAAGGGCCTGTTTCCGTGCTGTAAACCTCTATTTGTCCATCTCTCTGTGGAATTAAAGCCTCAATGATATCCATCTCTCCCTCCCCTAATCTGAAGCCTCAATGTTCCCATCTTCTCTTGGACTTCAATTTATCTTTAAACAATTTTGCTTGACAGGTGGTGAGACAATGGTAGAAATATCGGTTCACTGCCGAGATTTACAATAGAAGTTAGTGAATATGATATATTCACTGGTTAAGGCACAGAATGGTCAAACCAAACCCAGGTTCAAATGCAGCCAGTGTTGAGTTAGCTACTGTTACAGTCATAGAGTCATAAGAGTTTTACAGCCAAAAATGAGATCTTTCGGCCCACCATGTCTGTACTGGCCATCAAATACCGATCTATTCTAATCCCATTTTCCAGCACTTGGTCCCTTGCCTTGTATGCTCGGCATTTCAAGTACTCATCTAAATGCTCCTTCAATGTTTTTTTTAATTAGTGTCACAAGTAGGCTTATATTAAAACTTCAATGAAGTTACTGTGAAAATCCTCTAGGCGCCACACTCTGGCACCTGTTCAGGTACACTGAGGGAGAATTTAGCATGGCCAAGGCACCTAACCAGCATGTCTTTCGGACTGTGGGAGGAAACCGCAGCACCTGGAGGAAACCCACATAAACATGAGGAGAACGTATAGACTGTGACCCAGGCCAGGAATCGAACCAGGGTCCTTGGTGCTGTGAGGCAGCAGTGCTAACCACTGTGCCACCGTTGTGAGGGTCCCCGCCTCTGCCACCCTTTCAGGCAGTGTGTTCCAGATCCCCACCACCCTCTGGGTGAAATACCTTTCCTCAAATCCCTGCTAAATCTTCTGCCCCTTAACTTAAATCTATACCCCCTGGTTATTGACCCCTCTGCTAAGGAGAAATGTTTCTTCCTATCTATGTCCTTCATAATTTTGTACACCTCAATCAGAGGCTCCCCCCTCAGCCTTCTCTGTTCCAAGGAAAGCAACTCCGGCTGACCCAGCCGGGATGATGTTAGGAACACTACGAAGGACTTCGAAGCCTGGAGGATAGGGAAGGTGAACTCAGTTTCTGCTCCCGAATCCTGTCTCATGACCTCCTCACAGAAGGACGAATCTAAAGGCGTCTGACAAGACTATATTCCCCGTAGCGGGGGAAGAGAGCAACCTGCAACACCAGGTGATGAGATTCTACGGGCTGTTCACTTGGGTAAGGGATGCAGAGGGAAGAAAGATGGCTGGAAAAGAAGACAATACATCAAAGGAGGAATAAGGCAGCGCTCACCTTCACTGCTTCAACTACATAGGATCAAAGAGGCAGCTGACTAACCTGAGCCTTTGGTGACCACCAGCTTCGACTTGCTGCGTACCCCATCACCCTTTGTCGTGTAGGCTGCCACAGTGATGGAATACATCGTTTCTGGCTGCAGTCCAGAAATGATCATCTCCTATCATTGGAAACATAATTTTGTTTTTTGAGAAGACGATTAGGAAATTGAAATTGGTGAAATTCAAAAGAATTGAAGCAATTGCGAGTACAACACTGACACTCTCAAACTAAGAGCCAAGAAACATGCAATAATAATATTCAGAGCAGAATCCTTTAGTACAGACGCAACCCTGGAAATCACAACAGAATTTCATCCTAAAGTTTAAAGTTTATTTATTAGTGTCACAAGTAGGCTGACATTAACACTGCAATGAAGTAACTGTGAAAATCCCCTAGTCGCCACACCCTGGTGCCTGTTCGGCACACTGAGGGAGAATTTAGCATGGTCAATACACCTAACCAGCACGTCTTTCGGACTGTGGAAGGAAACCGGAGCACCCGGAGGAAACCCACGCCGACACGGGGAGAACGTGCAGACTCCACACAGACAGTGACCCGAGCCGGGAATTGAACCCAGGTCCCTGGCGTTGAGAGATAACAGTGCTAACCACTCTGCCGCCCTCTCAGTTTTCCTCTTTGTTAACATCACTTGGAAGAAGGTCTCAGGGTAGCAGGGGCACATATTTAAAGTTTAAGTATAAAGTTTATTGATTAGTGTCACAAGCAGGCTAACATTAACCCTGTTATTGATTCCCGGAGTCTGCTGAATAATTCAGGTGCCGGCTTCGACCGGCATTCAGAGCTCAGCTCTTTTCCCCGAAGACTCACCCCGGCAGGTCACCGGGCACAGTGCCAGTTGGGGACATGGTGCCAGGCCTGCATGGTTAGAAGGTCCACATTTACTGCTGCAGTGGCACAAGGATTACAGAGTGACACCGACAGGAGGAAGGGGAGGGAATTTCTTGACTGCAGATTCTAGATGTTGAAAATATTGCGATTAAACACCATCAGCAGAAAGCCAAACGGAAAACCAAACAATAGCAATCAGGGTATCATGCTTCTAAATGCAGGAAACCAATATCTGTAGCATTTCTGAACATCAAATGATAGCATTCTGCGGGAACACAAGAGAGTACAGAGAGAAACAGGCACATTACTCACATATTCTGCAGTGTCGTCAGTCTCCCACTGAGCAACAGGAGGAAGGCAAGAGAAAGAGAGACAAAATAAACATAAAGATTCGAAGCTGAAGGAAGTGTTTCAAGGTGGCTTTGTTTTGACTAGGTTCAGAGCCTATCAAGATCCATAACAGAGACCGACTGGGCCCCATGATGGAGAAGTCAAGTCCCAATGTTAATGAACTAAAGGGGGAGCAATGAGACAGTCGGAGGCACATTTACATCTCAGGCCCACACAGAGCCGCTCGATCAGAAAGTTACAGAGAACCTGCAATTGGGCATTCCCCACCCGGTGTGGAGTTTTAAGATTGGGGGAGGGGACGAGGGAGATGGGGGGTGTGGAGAGATGGAGGGGGGGGGGGGTTAGTGCTGCTGACTCGTGAGGAGGGGTGCAGGAAGTTTGTTTCTGGGGGGTAGGTGGTGATTGGAGATGGCAGGGGGATCCGAGATAGATGGAGGTGGTTTGGAAAGTCTTTGGTGGGGGTTGGGGGCAATTGGATTTTAAGGGACTGGGGTTGGATTGCAGCGGGGAATTTGGGGAGTCAGGGATAGATTGGGAATGGGGAATTGAATAACTGGTGGTGGTGAGTTTCATGCTGAATAGAGGCCTTGTTGGTAGGATTATAAACTCATTAAAGTTCTAATCCACCTTCTGGGAGCTGGTTGGCAGGTCACCCGACTTAAGGCATCAGATAAAGTCAGAAATAGATAACTTGGATTCAGGTTTGGATTACGGATCAAATCTTTTAGAGTTTAACTCTCTGCCTGACCCAAACCCACCCATTTTCCTAGCCCAGTGCGTCAGAGCAGTGTCGGATCGTTTCTTGAGACTCAAGCTGGCATCCTGCAGAGACAGGCAATGTTCAGGTTTTCCTTCTCCAACGCCTCTGGGGGTGAAATCAGTCCTCAATTTTTTTTATTTTTTAAAATACTTTTCCAATTCAATCAAATCCAATTCAGAGTCTCAACAAGTTGAGACATTTCAGATCCAGGCTGACAAGACAGGGCGAGCGACCAAACCACCCTGTCCTGGGCCTGATCTACATGAGCCAAGCTGATTGGAGAAGGGGGAGGTTCCTCCTCCAAGACTTGAGCTCATTTGCATCTTAGCCAAAAGGCCGAGATGCCGTTTTAAAAAATTGCTTCATATGAAACATATGAAGCCTCAGCGTAATCTAATGACCTCAACCAAGTGCGGCCGACCATGGGCTGCCGTCCATACACTTGATCTTAGCCAAAAGGCCGAGAAGCGAAATCAGTCCTCAACAACAGCACAAATTGGGCAACAAGATCACTGGCCATTCCCTGCTCAGTCATTGGCCCGTTTTACTCCCTGCTCAGTCATTGGCCCGTTTTACTCCCTGCTCAATCATTGGCCAGTTTTACTTCTTGCTCAATCATTGGCCAGTTTTAATCCCTGCTCAATCATTGGCCAGTTTTATTCACTACTCAATCAAAGAACAAAGAACAGTACAGCACAGGAACAGGCCCTTTGGCCCACCAAGTCTGTGCCGACACAAATGCCTCTCTAATATAATATTTTCTTGCCTCTACATGGTCCATATCCCTCTATTCGCTGCCTATTCATATATCTATCCAGATGCCTCTTGAACGTTGTTGCAGAATCTGCTTCCACCACCTCCTCCTCCGGCAGCGCATTCCAGGTATTCGCCACTCTCTGTGTGAAAAACTTGCCCCTTGCATCTCTTTTAAACTTTCCCTCTCTCAGTTTCAACCTATGCCCCTGAGTAATTGACCCTTCGACCCTGGGAAAAAGACTGACTATCCACTCTATCCAAGCCTGTCATAATCTTGTAAACCTCTATCAGGTCCCCCCCTCATCCTCCGACGCTCCAACGAAAATAATCCAAGTCTGTTCAACCTTTCTTCATAATCTATATCCTCCAAACCAGGCAATATCCTGGTAACTCTCTTCTGCACCCTTTCCAATGCATCAACATCCTCTGGTAGTGTGGCGACCAGAATTGTACACAATATTCCAAATGTGGCCTAACCAAAGTCTTATACAGCTGCAACATGATTTCCCAATTCCTATACTCAACGCCCCAACCGATGAAGGCCAGCATGCCATCCGCCTTCTTGACCACCATGTCCATCTTAGTTGGCACCTTCATTGGCCAGTTTTGCACCCTGCTCAGCCATTGGCCAGTTTGGCACCTCACCCAATCACCTTTTTCAACAGAAGATTGGGATTGGAATGAAATGGGTGGCCAATTTGCTATCACACATTTTGTGCTATGGTCAAAACCATAGTGGCCTACTTGGGGAACATTGGTGTGGACAGTTTATTTCAGAAACCCTTCTGAGGCAAGACTGCTGAGGCTTCACATGGCACCCTCCTCTTACCATTGTTTGAGCCGAGGTCAGTTAACTTCCTGCGGAATCAAAGTTGCACCTTCCTAGCTTATATGTTTCCATTGCTAATGGTGTCTGCCCTGAGGCGTAACTCACTCAGAGCATGCAGGAGGCTGGTGAGTATCAATGCAAACCTGTACCATCATTAGGTGAAATGGTCTATGGATTGCCAGAGATTTTTGATTTGGCCATGGAACAGTGTGCGCCAGGAGCTTGTTGGTAGATTTTCCAGTGAGGACTGTAGGCCCCACCGAGTTCTGTCCACTATTTTTAATGGCTGGAAAGTCACCAAGAAACTGCACCTCTCACTGCCCAAATGAGCCGATTTCCTCTCCTGGCCCACAAGATTCTGCCCAAAATGTGAACTCTGGCAAATGGTCAGCAATATAGCATGTTTAAGCCTCTTGGTTGCTGTGGAGTAAAGGAGACATGAGTTCTGCTTCATCATAAAATACCTTTATTTCTTCGATCCAACTTCACACACAATTCTCCAACAAAATAGTGCCACCTGCGGCCCCTTTATATATCAGTGACCTCTACTGAATAATTGATATGGAATTAGACTTAATTTGAAAAATTAACCCATTCCTAATATAGCAAACTGCAGTTACGAGGACGCTATCGAAAATTGACGGGATGCAACTCGTGAGTAAGGTTTGAACAGAAATGAGAAGATTAAGACAGTGGTGGTCTTCAACATTGTGAAGGGGCTTAAAAGAACATGGCAGTATAAATACAAGTTAGCCGCTAACAGACCAAGCAAAGGATTTAGGAGCAATCCCCTTGTACAGTGAGTGATGAGAATGTGGAACTTTCCATGCTGCCTCATGGAGTGCGTGAAGTTAATGCACAAACACATTTAATGGGAGGGTTGACACATGTGTGGTAGAAGTCATATGGGTTCACGGTGGCACAGTGGTTAGCTCTGCTGACCCACAGCGCCAGGGACCTGGGTTCAATTCTGGCCGTGGGTGATTGTGGAGTTTATACATTCCCCCCATGTCCACATGGGTCTTCTCCGGGTGCTCTGGTTTCCTTCCACAGGTTTGATGGATTGGCCATGCTAAATTGCCCTTTAGTGTCCCATGATGTACAGGTTAGGGGGATGAGCGAGGCAAATGAGTGGGGTTATGGGGCTAGGGCGGGGAGTGAGCCTGGGTAAGATGCCTTGCAAGAGAGTTGGTGCAGAGTCAATGGGCCAAATGGCCTGCTTCGACACTGTAGGGATTGTATGAGAAGCTAATAGAGGGATACAGGACCGGAATAGGTAATGAGCATGGGAGGAGGCTCTTGCTGAATACCAGCATAGAACAGCCAGGTCCAATGAGCTGTTCCTGTGCTGCAGATCGGTATTATTCATTGTAATTCAATGGGTAGGTTTGAGAGGTTGAAAGAAAACAAACAATTGTGTTTGATAGTAGGTGCATGTCTGATAAATACAGATTGAGGTGCCTTATCCACCTCCCCTCCCCGCCCCAACAACATTGGGACTTTGAAAAGCCAGAACAGAAATAAGCAATTTGCAAATGCTGCAGCAGAGACCATTTAATCATTCATTTAGTGATTAAATCTAACCCAAACAAGAGTAGACACTGCACACAAACAGCATTACACACAAGTGATTAGATTGTGTCTGTAGTTGGGGTTTCAGTCGATTGATTAGAAGTTAGTGCGCTGACCATTCAGCAGCATGCATGGTGTACTAAGTTGCTGCCCTCCTATAAGGAGTTTGTGATAACAGGGTGTTTGGGGATGGACAGAGAGGGAGCATGTCCCCATTTCTTTTGGCTCTGCCACTTTTCTTTCAGCTCATGGCCAATCCTTCTTGCCCTGCATTGGTGCCTTGCCTTTTATATTGGGGCTTGCTGTCTTCTTGTCTCCTGGAACTCTTCCTATTTATTCATGTTAGTCTTGCTTGGCGTGGGAGGGGGTCATTCAAAAAGAGGGGGTATTTCTGGTCGACGTGTGGGAGGGGTGGTGGGCTTGGGGGAGGGGGTTGCTTTGTGGGTTCCTGGAGGAAGGGGGTAGCAGGTGTGTGGGTTCCGCTGTATTTTAGGTGTTTGGGGAGGGACGGTTGTTAAGGCAATGTGTGTTCGGGGGAGGGCTCTTAGGTTGGGAACTTTTGTTGTGTTCTAAAGGGCTGGGATGGTTGTTAAGGTGGCGTGTGTGTTTTGGAGAGTGATTCTGTGGAAAGGGTTTTTGTTATATACAACAGAGTAACCGGAAAGGGGTTAATTTCACTGCACTTCTGTATAAGTGGAGCAAAAGGGGTTCAGAACATTGAAATTCCATTCAATGGAAACGACAGGAAAAAGATTTGGTTCACTTGAAAAGTTAATGATTATTTATCAGTGTCACAAGTAGGCTTACATTAACACTGCAGTGAGGTTACTGTGAAAATCCCCTAGTTGCCACACTCCGGCGCCTGTTCGGGTACACTGAGGGAGAATTTAGCATGGCCGATGCACCTAACCAGCACCTAACCACACTCCTCCCTTAGGACTATGGGAGGAAACTGGAGCACCTGGAGGAAACCCGTGCAGACACAGGGAGAACGTGCAGGTTCCTAACGTAGAATGACCCAAGCCGGGAATCGAACCTGGGTCCGTGGCGCTGTGAGGCAGCAGTGCTAACCACCGTGCCGCAATGCTACGTGATAGGAATGAACGAGAAGTGGGTCCGTTCATTGAAATTCTGTGCAATGGAAGTAGATAGGAAGGCATTAGGTCCGTTGGAATTCTTTATAAAAGGAGTGAATTGGAAAGACTTTGCCCTATTTGCATTTTAAGTCAAACCAAATAGTTATCAGGAATTGACCAAACTGCTAAAATAAACTATATCTGATGTTTGAAGAGAGTGCCAACTATAACAGCAAAGAACTTAAAATTTATACAAGTCCTTCAATGCCAAAAAATACAACATGGTCCCTTTCCCTTTCCTGATAGCCTGCTGATGTTTCTCTTCAGCTGTTTATTGAAAGCTATGACTAACTCTGCCTCCAGCACATTCTCAGGCAGCAGATTCCAGATCTAACCACTCATGGCATAAAAAAGGCTTCCCTTGTGTCACCGTTAGTTCTTTTACCAATCACCTTAACTCCGGTATTCCCTGATTTTCCTGAATGGTCAGTTTCTCACTCCCTCCCCTGTCCAGCACCCTCATGATTTTGTGCATATCAATTCTCCTCTCAACTGCCTCTTCCCTAAGGAGAACAATCCCAGCTTCTTCAATCTGTCCACTTAAGCTCCTCAGCCCTGGAACCATGCTTTTCCGCACCCTCTCTAAAGCCTTCTAAAAGTGTGGTGCCCAGAATTGGACACAATGTGCAGGATTTTCCAGCCCTTCCTGCCGGTAGAATCTTCCGGTCCCGCCAAAGTGGGCTCCCATCAGGGGTTCTCTGGCGGTGGGATGGACAAGCCATAGTCCCTACTCTACATCGGCTTCCAGGCATTACGTTTGCGATCATAACAACTCGCTCAGTAAAGAAGCGTCTCCTCACCTCACTCTGGTTTATTATGCTGTATACTCAAGGTAGTAATTCAGGTAACATCAGAGTGAAGAGTTTTTGATTATTTCCGCAGTTCTTACTGTATTATGTACAGGTTTCTGTCACCAGTGATTCTTGTTAGCAATCGGTACCTTAAACCTACAATTGTTTTATGGGATGGCAGTAACCATCAAGCAGCACGTTTTAGTTTTGCTTCCTAACCTGTGCATCGGCCAGCATGACGTCCTTAATCAGCGGCTGTCCCCTGGCCTCTCCATCCACCACCTCAACGTAGTGCACCTGATAGCCTCGAATCTGGCCGTGTTGTTTGCTCGGGACAGGAGAGCGCCAAATGACCTTCAAAGCGGTGGAGTTTAACGCTGCAACCTCCACTTTACGCGGCGGAGCACTGGGCACTGCAAGAATAATGTGTAGGGCATTAGAAATGAAAATAAAAATGCTGCCTTTCTTTAGATAAGATGAACGTAGAGAATTTTGGAGTGGGCTGCCGCCTTATCAAAAGGGTCTTTCAGACTCCAAAATAAATCAGGATGTAGGGATGTTGGCGTTGGACTGGGGTGAACACAGTCAGAAGTCTCACAACACCAGGTTAAAGTCGAACAGGTTTGTTTGGAATCACGAGCTTTCGGAGCGCTGCTCCTTCATCAGGTGATGACTCACCTGATGACTCAGCTGAGGAAGGAGCAGCACTCCGAAAGTTCGTAATTCCAAATAAACCTGTTCAACTTTAACCTGGTGTTGTGAGACTTGAAATAAATCAGGAATAATAGGACAGCTCCCGAGAAAGACCCTGGTGAAGTTGACCCTCACATGTCATTCTCTGTTACGCTATACAGTACTCCAGTTCCCAGGTTTATTAAGGGAGAAGCAACAGAGGCAGCCTGATGATGGATCAGAACCAGGTCTGACTTCCAACGTGTCAGAGTCTGGGAGACGACCAGATTCTAACCTCAACTGGATCGATCTTTCCAACTGATCCACACATGGGAGAGAACCACATTCAACCTGCAGGTTTTGTCAGCTAAACACTGAACAGTAATCGAGGACAGCCTTTAGGGGGCCAGCAGGTAGGTTGGAGAAGGGGGAACAGCAGCAAGGAATGGAAATAATTAGAAGATGCACAATGAATATGATGACTTTCTATATGATCTTGATTTTTTAAAAATTCATTCGTGGAACATGGGCATCACTAGCTGGCCAGGATTTATTGCCCATCCCTCGTTGCTCGAGGGCAGTTGAGAGTCAACCCTATTGCTGTGGCTCTGGAGTCACATGTAGGCCAGACCAGGTAAGGATGGCAGATTTCCTTCCCGAAAGGAGTTTAGTGAACTAGATGGGTTTTTCCGACAATCAACAATGGTTTCATGGTCATCAGTAGATTCTTAATTCCAGGTTTTTTAAATTGAATTCAAATTCCACCATCTGCCGTGGCGGGATTCGAACTCGGGTCCCCAGAACATTAGCTGAGTTTCTGGATTAATAGTCGAGCAATTATACCACGAGGCCATTGCCTCCCTCACGATCCCTACTAAGTAAATAAATATGTGGTATTAGGTTGGAGATAGATTACTTTTAGCAGTCTGAGCCGATTCACAACAGATATCAGAGGCCCTTTAATGACTGGATATAATTATTCTTATCTACTTTTCTTTAATATCAGATATTCTTTATTTTTTTGTCACCAATTTTTCCATCGTGAAGATGGCAACTGGGGTTGGGCATCATGGGCATCAATCGCTCTCTGGTATTTGGTCCAGTTGACTATTTGATTCTGATGAAGAAGTACTGGCAGGCTAAGTGAGAGCCATCAGAGCCAGAGCCGGCTCTCAGCCAATCAGGATGAAGATCTTTTCTGATCTTTCCCCTCCTCTATCCATCGTCAGTTGGGAACAGGTCGGTGAGCCCAGGCGGGAATCCAACCTAACACCTTTCCGGATCGCGTGGACCCATCCCGGGATCTCAGTTTCCCTCTGGTACCGAGAACCCATGTGGTCAGCTGAACACCGCAAAGCAATGACGGACGTACCAGGAAGCTGGAACCCAGGTACCACTTCTCTCCGAGAAGGTCCAGCAGCAAGGAATGGGAACATGGCAGAAAATACCGGGAATAAAAGCCAGCTTGGAATTCTGGGCCATCTATTTATTCCATACATGCTTTAATTTGATCAACATGAATAATGGTGAAATGCTGGCAAAATCCATCTTTGTTGCTGCAGTGTTTGAACCTTAATGGAATGTAACCTCCAACAAGCCCTGGGAAATCTGTGGATCTCATTCACCCCAGAGCGAATATTTCAGGGAAACCACTTCCAAAGCAAAACCTTTTCAACAACGGCACTTTGGACAAGGCTGATAGGCATGATGTGGAGATGCTGGTGTTGGACTGGGGTGGGCACAGTAAGAAGTCTCACAGCACCAGGTTAAAGTCCAACAGGTTTATTTGGGATCACGAGCTTTCGGAACGCTGCTTCTTCATCAGGTGAGACCTGCTGAAGGAGCAGCTTTCCGAAAGCTCGTGATTCCAAATAAAACTGATAGGATGTGACTTGCCCAGAAATTCCATTCGCTATGCATGTGCCATATATAATGGAACCTCTATCAATACTATCTCCGTCACGAGGCACTGACTGGCGTCAGTTGATGAATTTGGAGGAGAGAGACACCTTTGGGATGCCAGCATGAGGTGAAGGTTTCCCTGTTCTTTGGAGCAATGTGGCGATTGTCCCCTTAAGGGTAACACAGTAGAGTAAGGGTCACCTGGCCTGGGTGACCAATCGGGACTCACAGTGGGGAGTTATCTCAGGGGGAGGAGTTCTCTTAGGTAAGGGACATTCCAGAGCCTGCTGCTGCTCTTGTAGATCCTTGTAAATAAATCCTACGCTGGTCACTAATGATGTTTCTGAAAGTGCATCACTACACACACCTTTAACAAAGGATAGCATCAGGGCAGCAGATATGGGAGAGGTTCTTTGAAAGGAAGCCAGTCCCAGAAAAAGTGAGCAGCTTCAGCGGCCATTACAGGATGATACGAAATTGCCTATTTTCTTTCCCATGTATTGTTAAGTGGGAATTGCTCAGGCAACAGTTTAAACTGGTGGATTGGTTTTGTCAGAGGAAGAGACAAACTGAGGCTTGTGTTTGTTTAAATGGAACATAATCATTCAATAACAGTGTTCCAAATGTCAATGAGTCTCTCGCTATTACTCTGCTTTATAATTTCCCCCTCAAGTTTTTATTTCAATCTGTTCTCTGATTATTCTCGCTTTGTAATTATATACTGTGATAATTGAGCTGGCATTATTCCAAAATGGCTTTTGTTACGTTTGCTGCTACCTGTTGGGCGAAGCCAGTTTCACTTTTGTCTGGTTAAGCACAGCATTGCAAGTTGTACAAGAGGCTCACTCCTGATTTGTTTTGTTGCTACAAATACATGGTTTGGCAACAGCTAAACTATTTCAATTTACCTCACTTTCGCTCCTATTCTTTAAGGTTACAAAGTCTTGCGGGAGAGCTGGCCATCAAAGCACTCCGTCAGAACCATAACAATTATAAACAGAAGGAGGCAATCCTGCTGGCTCCCGAATGCATCAGCTCCCTGGTAGAGCAATCCAAAACTAATTCCAACGCCTTACGCTCCCCCATAGCCCTGTACCTCTCTCCAATTAAAATGCTCGCCTATTTTTCCATCTACTGATGCCATGGTTTCTGCCAGCACTGTGACAAAACGTTCTGCATGAATTCCTCCTCATCCCTGTCCTCACTATCTTAGTGAGTCCGTGCTTGTTTATTTTCTTGTTGGCCTCATCCCAGCCTCCTGTATTGAATCCTTACAGTTTTAACAACACCAGGTTAAAGTCCAACAGGTTTATTTGGTAGCAAATACCATTTGCTATCAGGTACCAAACGGCGTATACCAAATTTGGTATTTGCTGCCAAATAAACCTGTTGGACTTTAACCTGGTGTTGTTAAAACTCTTACTGTGTTCACCCCAGTCCAACGCCGGCATCTCCACATCTTGAATCCTTACTGCAATGGACATAAACTTTCCTTAGCGCTCCAGAAAACAATTCTACAAAACAAAAACCATTGGGGGAGAGTGGGGGGGGGGGGGGGGGGGGGGATACCACATGTTTCAAATGTATCACGGACTAAGAAGGTATTCTGAAGTATTGTAATGTGATTCATTCGATTATGGCAAGAAGTTGTGTCATTCAGAGCTGTTAACGTGGTAAAACATCCTAAGATATTCTACAAAATTTGACACTGAGCCACATAAGGTTGGTACAAGGTCAGGTGATGAAAAGAACATGGCCAAACAGGTAGTTTTAAGGATTAATCACTGCCCGGAATTGCCCTACTCCTCTGGACAGATGTTCACTCATGCCATTTTTCTCCTGGTATGGATGATGAGAAATGCACACAACTAAAAAGCTACATAGGGGAAAATTCACTTTCTTGGGCAGTTTCATTATGTAATAAAAAGAAAATGTTCCCACCAGGAAAATGGAGCAGGCATTTTGGAACAGGTCTCTGGGCGACTCAGGAAGACTAAGCGAGCAGAGTTCCCTAATCCGGGAGGATATTGGCAATCATTCAAAGAAATTAGAGGGAAAGATAAACGAGCAACAAGATTGATTTTCTCCAGCAAGTAAGCTCAGTAGAAATAACTCTTCGAAAAGTCCAAGGACCGCCATTTCTACTGAGGTTACTGGCACCTTGCTGGACTTGAATAGCAATCCCAGGCAAGGTGCATTTTAAGATGATTGAGTGACCTCTAGTTCTTAACCTCGAAATGCGGACAGGATGGTTGCCCGGACTTACCATCTTCATCCGTGCGAATGAATATGGGTGCGCTCTCCGGGCCTGGTCCGACCATCGTGTGTGCGACCACCGTCACCCGGTACTCCGTCCATTTCGCCAAGCTCTCCAGCCGCAGCTGCGTAGTCGTCGGCGGAATGTCGTTCACCTCGTGGAGCTGCTTGTCCTCTCCCTGCACCGTTTGGTACCTGATACTGTACTTTGCCAGGTCGCCATTTTGACTCTCTGGTGGCGGCGGCCACCAACTTACCAGAATGCTGGTGGAACTGGGGCTGGTGCACTTTACATTTTGAGGAGGGGATGATGGTTCTATTGCAGGGAGGTGCAGTAGAGGAAGGAGTTAAAAAACAATGGGAGGGAAGAGGGCGAAAAACAATAAAACAAAAAAGAAAAATGATAAAAGCGAAAGGAAATGGTCCCCAAAAAACTGAGACGAAACAAAAAAAAGACAACAGAAGATTCTAAAGCAACAGAAAACCTGGTATGATGTTTAAACAAAAGCAATCCTGTCTTCAGAAGGATTCAGGTTTTTTTTGAATGATCAAAACAAAAGATTCTTATTTGTGGAAGGACTTGAAGTAGGATTGTTTTCAGACTCTGTTTTTTCAAAATAAAGATTAAGTGTAATTTAATCCCTCCCCTCCATCCAAACATGGTCGCTTCTACACAACCTCACTGCAGCAGGACAAGACAGTCTGACTCTTTGGTCTCTCTGCAGAGCCACCTCCATCCCATTTTATCTTGGGCCAACAGAAGGCAAGTACATCACCCAACCCACTTCATTTCCCTCTCTTCTCCCAGCCGCCCAGCTCTCTCCGTCAAACACTTGGCGGCAGCGAGGCCCTCCCACTCGTAATCCAGCAGAGAACAAGGCGGTGGAGGCTGGCAGATTGGACTGACGGGCAGCTCGGAGGTGGACAGTTGACCTTTAGTATTAGGAAAGAGCTATTTTTACCTGCATGTCATTGGATTGCTGGCTTCATTTACTGATAAAGCAGTAACTGGAATATTCAATGGCATCTGATATTGCGCGGCTGATATACAACTGCTGTAAAAGGTGGTGTAAATTTATTTTCCTCCGACACAAGGAGATTGATATGTGAAAGCTGGGCAGGCTTTGGAGAATCCAACAGGGAGGTTCTCCCTGGATCTATACCCAGGTGCTTTGTGCACAGTGAATTATTGGAAGTCAGGGCAGGCACATGCGCACATCTGATCAAAGGGACATAGGAATTAGGAGAAGTAGGCAATTCAGCCCTTTGAGCCTGCTCCGCCATTCAATCAGATCATGACTGATCTCTCCCTGGTCACAAATCCACCTCCCTACCTGCTCCCCATATCTCTCTTTCAGGTGTTTGATTATCCTCTATCCAAATCAATTCTGGAAAAGTAATTGGAGTTTGTTTTTCAAAGTATGTTTTTCAAAGTATGCGTTCTAATCCATTTGATCCTTTCTTACTTGTTCCGTCGATACCATCCAGTGTACCTGGGCATGGACACAAAATAGTAACCCCCCTAATATTTGTATTCCTGCTCTTCCAAAAGAGACAACTGCATCCGTCACTGTAATGGTGTAAGTTGCTGTCACTTGCTAGCTTTTGATCCTGGGGCCTGTGGAGGGCAGTTATTGGGCAAAGATTGAGCAACGGGATTGGGGGGAGAAAGAGGGTCCCAGCAACAGTTCATTAAAACTGAAGTCTTTCCCTTTCATTTGTTTAAAGTGTATCAGATTAGCTCCCCACCTGTCAATTAAACTCCTTTCGCAGGGAGTAAGAGGATCCTAATGCTAACAACAAACTATGGCCAGGTAAGTCGTGAGCAGAGACCTAAAGGCACAAGCTGGTCAGGGGGCGGGGGGCTCTGTGAAAGCAATTGGAACGCAAATCATTGCTAACCACTGAGTGCCGATAGAGCAGGACTTTCCGAATAACCAACACATCGAGCACCAATTCAACTGGTGCCTGTTTTTGAGTGGTATACACCATGATCGCTTACCAGGTACCAGTGACTTACTGAAAAATATATCAGGGACACGCAACTGACATTTACACCGAAGGTGCTTGCTTCACGAGGTTGAGCAGATCTGGCAAGAATAATTTCAGATTTTGAGTTTCTATTCACAGACATATTTAAGTACAGGGTAGTCATAATAGCAAAGTCCTCGGATAAGGTAATAAAATAAACTTTAAAGGGCTGTTTATCTAAGAATGATTTTCTGTCTTATAGCCCCAAGGGACTACAGCACTTCAATCTAGACCAGCCTTCATTGTGATGCAACCTACTAGTTTCCGAAGAGGTTGATTGGACTAACTACGAAAAAAACTTTATACTTTCCCCCTGAGGGATACGAGCCTATTAGTCTCTCGCTTCACTGCGATTTCATCTCTCTATTGTCCAAGACGCGGCTGTGTCCCACACGGATATTTCAGCCTCCTCACAAGCTTGCCAGCCTCCATGTTTACTCCCTACCTTTCCTCTTATAATTTAAAGTTTATTTATTAGTGCCACAAGTCGGCTTACATTAACACTGCAATGAAGTCACTGTGAACCTCCCCTCGTCGCCACACCTTGGCGCCTGTTTGGGTACACGGAGGAAGAATTTTAGCACGGCCAATGCACCTAACCAGCACATCTTTCGGACTGTGGGAGGAAACTGGAGCACCCGGAGGACACTCACACAGACACGGGGAGAACATGCAGACTCCGCACAGACAGTGACCCAAGTCGGGAATTGAACCCAGGTCCCTGGTGCTGTGAGGCAGCAGTGCTAACCCACTGTGCCACCCATGCTTGGTTGGGCCAAACTAGAGAAAATAGTATCAGAGGTGAACTGGAAGGTTTGCTGGCAATGCAGTGATATAGCAGCCCACGGTCAGACATGCCTTGTCTTATCCTTGAGGTTGTGGAGAGAAGAGACCAAATGCATTGAAAATCAAATTAATTCTCAAACAACCCAGCAATATCTCACTTCTGGCTTGTTAATCCGCACAATTCATTTTCGTACATTGAACCCCAGTGCAAAGGCATCTTGAGATTTAATTCTTCGTGGTGAATGTCTGGGTTGAGAATGAGTCTGAGACATTTTGCAAAAAGCATATATAAAGTGGACAGAACTGGGTGATGTACTCACTCCGAGATCAAAAGCAAACCAAAACAAAACAAGAAAAATAAAGTACACAAAATACTCCAGAACCTCCTGGATTCATGCATAGAAAAAAATAACTTAACACACAGAGAAATTAAAACCCAGTTCAAATTGAGAAGTATTTTTCATGGTACGTACCTGACATTCCTTCAAGCTTTTACACTAAAGACTTTCTTTGCATGCTCTGATTGCCTTGTTAACCTACCCTTTCTCTCCCAGCATATAATTGGCCAAAGATTAGTAAGCAGACTAAGACTTCTAGACCTCGGGGCATCGGCAACTTCCACAAAACCCACATAGAATATTCCAGAATCTGTTCCGTTTTGGAAGGGACAGGCAAAGTATTCCATCTTGGAACTATCGACTGGGGTCAGTTTTTGAGAAGTTAAAGATCATCTGAAGCTTAAATTTGCTTTGTTCCAAATGATTGGTTTTGAAATTTTGCCCAGTGGTAAGGAGACATTTTCTCATTCACTCCCAGCCACTTTGCAAATATCGGCTGGAAAGCAAACGAAAAGCACGGACTAACATCTTGGAGCTGCCAATAACAACCTACCCCTGGAATGTTTAAGTGAAAAGTAATTGGAATAAATAATTACAGATTGCAGACACAGATTTGTACAAATTTACAACAACCAATATGGAGAAGGGGGCAATTACAATGAATCCAATTTCAGTTCATTAAATGATATTGGCTTGGTGTCTCTTCACTGTATACTGATAGATGTGACAATAATAAATCAAATCAAATCAAGGGTAGTAGCAATTTGGACGTGATCCCCAACCATATCAATGAATATCTGTGTTTTACAACTTAGCCAAAATTTCTAAATAAAGAAGCTCATGTTAAGAAACGTGTTGTGTTCTGTTGAAGTACCGTTCTTGAGATTGCTGGTAATTATTGGGGTACATTTCGATGAGGAAAATAAGGCAGAGGAATTGCGTATTTTCACAACTGCAGTGTGAGAGTATCAAGCTATTGGATCTGATGGATGTGTTGTGGCATCACTAGTTAGACAAAGCAAGGAGTATCTGATGGGATAGAATTCATCAATATAAGACACTTGACAAGTGCAACAGTTTAGACAGAATTCTCACTTTGCTGTCGTGGAATAGGCCATGTGGGAGCAGAGCGCCAACCCCTGTGATTTACTCATTCATCCATCAGCGTCAGGAGAAACTCAACAGGGCCTGCTGAAGCTCTTACTGATTTTAACCATCTCTGAATGAGAAAGTGACCTGAAAATAGACTAACCCACAGTAGAGGATGCCTGTTTTTATTAGTCCTACAATTGTAGTCCAGCTTATTGAGCCTATTCGGAGCAACTGTGCTTTATTTTGCAAACATGAAGCTCTTTTCTGCATAATTTACTTCCTGGCATGACATCTTGATCCTTGATATCCAATCATTTCACCTCATGAAACAGATCTACAGGTGACAATCAGATTGGAAACTTGGCCACGTTAACAGGTTTCATTTATCTGAAGGAATCTTAAACAAAAGAAATTAGGAAATTCTGTTGGTTGGAGCGAGAAAGCTTTGGTTACCAATGGCAATGTAAAGCTTGAATTGTTTCGAATACACGCTCTCTGGAGTGAGCAACAAACTTCACTTTGGAGCGGGGAAGGATGAGGAATAAGGAAAAGAGTGGGAGTTTTACTAGGCATGGAGAATTCTACCCCTTCTTGCTTAAGGCAGGGAAACATGGAGGAAAACCACCAACTAATTTGAAGGTATAAATGTGTGTAGGTCTTTTAGATTTGGAAAAAACCTCTCTTCATCAAGTGTCTCTAGGTAACCCTAGAGAAAGGTGAGTACTTGGTTAGAAACTGGCTCCAGGTAGTCTGCAATGTTGGATGTCACCCATAAATCTGCTTCAAAGAGGATGGTTATCAAAGGGTGATTTGGACAGGCATCCACCACTTTCTGGCTGGTCTGTCTCAGTCTGTACTCACCTGGTACTACTGATTAAAGGTGTGAAAGTCCAAAACCTTCCTGTGGCCTCTGGTGAAACTAGCTCAACCTCTTCCCAGATCAAAATGGTAAAGCCCTTTCAGTACGTAGACTTCCACTTGCTTTTCAGAGGTCAATTTCCAATTTCTATACAATTGATCAAGGGCAGGGTGGTCTCCTGAATGCATCTTGGAATTTCAGTACTGAAAGGGTTACAGTTAGAAATATTCTTTTCAGTTTAATGGATTCCTTACACTTGTCCAATGTTTCACGAGGGCTCCCAGGTGCATCAATTGTCTATTCCCGTCAAATGTGACCATGCACAAATATATTCTTTACTGGTCAGTACATGCCTGTGTGTACGTAGAGTTTTAAAGAACCAACCAATTTGTGCCATATAACAGGGTGTGGATGCACTTAGCTTAGTCTAGGGAGAGGCAACATCCAAATCTCTGGAAAAACAAAGTGTCCGCTTTTCCCCTTTGCCAGAACATAAATTCTCTTGAAGAGGGCTTAATCCGAGCAAACTGAAAAGTCTAATAATAAACGCAAGTATCCTCTGTGTACCAAACTACTGTCTCCCTGTTCAAGATGAGACATGTGGCAATACAATTAGATTTACTTTAACATTTAAAAAATCTGAAAAAAAGTTCAAAAAATTGGCAAGGGTCTCTAGGAGTTATTGGACATTGATGAGGAGTAGGAATGTCAATGAATTCCTCCTCTTTCATGCCCGAGGGAATTGAAGCGTCCCTATGCGAGTTAACCCAGCGCCAAAGAAAACGCTCGCTAAACCGAGGATCATCACAACCTGTCCAGTTCAGTTCACACCCATGCGTCAACGCACATCATATTAGCTTAGCATGAAACTTCTGAGCATGCACAAGAAGAACATTTCATATAGACTACCAGAACGTAATGGTGCCCTTCAAGGAGGCAGAAAATGTTGGGGCAAATGCGCGAATGTTTTTGAACCAATTACATTTCCAAGTAACCAGCAGGAAAATATTGTTCAACCAACAAAACTGAGGCAGTGGAACCAATTTGAAAAAGGCTGGGGTGGCAGTAATTAGGTTTAACAGCCAGGCCCAATGTACCTCTGCTGCGATGTGACGCATTAAGGAAAAATGGAGAGTGAGCATGAATGGGTGGCAATGCTGATAAACCACCTGCAGTTTTTTTTTTGCGAATCTGTTTCTAAATATGAACAAAAAGACAGACTACGGAATGTGGGCTGTGTGCTTTTTCTAAAATTTTCTTGAGCGTACTTAAGAGGGAGAGTTGAAAAGAGAAAAGTTAGCGATACCATGGTAACCTGTTTATAAGAGGAAACATGTTTTCTTATTCTGCGCTGGAGAATTCTTGGAGTTGCGTGGCAGTCGCATGAAACCAACAATCCGGATCATGGTTTAATCAAAAGATCCAAGTTTGAAATTCTGAAATGGTCCAAATGACGTTTGGACAGTTGAGGCCACTCCTCATGGCTCCAGTTACAATGTCTCTATTGATGCACCTACCTGACTTGGTAAAAGCTAGCATCGGAACGCCGAGTTAATCTGCACCAGTAGAATTTGGGGAAAAAATTATGGGAGGCTTAAATGTTAAATGATGACTTTTGCCCTTGTACTAGTCAAGGGTCTGTAATGGGTTGAAATGATTGGGCGTGTGGGGTAAAGGGAGGTGGATGAAATTATGTGAAGTGGAAGATGATATGTAGAAGCAGGATGTGTTTAATAGACTTTGTTAGCAAATTAGAACAGGAAATGTCTCACTTACATTGGAATCCATTAAACTAAAAATGAATATTGGTTAAATCTCAATCAATTGCCTTTTTCTACTTTTGTCCAGTCCAGTTAATCACAAAGCACGTATTGGTGATCCGTCAACTAGCAGAGGCCAGCTAATGAGGAACCCTACCAGAAAACGATTAGGGACATAATGTAAGCCACACTGTTAATATAGGGCAACTATTGGTACCATCACACTCACTGTAACGGAAACCCAACCAAAGATACCAATCATTGTTCCCTTCCTCTCAACCCTGCCAAATGTTCATCACATATCTCAATTGGTCCAATATAACCTCACCCATTTAACTGAGGCACGTGCCAAATCTGCCCCCTGAACCCAACCAGGGAATACTCCTGACTCAACCCAACCTTGTGTTTCTCTTACATTTCCTGGTCTCCAACAAATGGAGGTGCTTGGTTCTTCCCCCTTAACCTTACAGCGGGTTTAAATCACCTCCCTCTCTGCCACAATTAACCTGGATAAACCTTCACATCTTCCTCTTCCTCCGAACAAGGAGTCCCTTATTTTTCCATAACCCAGCTGAGGCACCTCTCAAATCTTGATCTTCAAAGCCCAACTCTGAACTGCTCCAAAACTTCCTCCTGCAAACCCAATCTGAAATGGTTTCTGACTCATTCCTACCCGTCCCCCCATCTAAATGAAGGGCTACTTCCATATCCCTCGTCAAGCCAACCAAAGGCAAGCACAACATAAACCACACCATTTCTTGCATACTTGCCCACCCAACCCTTAACACAAGGCGTGACACGAATGTATTCTCCTTTGCTTGTTAGAATCAGGTTCAATTCAAATCCCATCCCCTTGCGCTGACTAAATTCAACTTCAATGTCTTAGGTGATGTGTAGTCAAGTCCCTGAAGAAACCTGTAAGAAGATAGGGCCCCTAACTGATATTCTCAATGAACAATCATTTCTCTTGACCCAGAACCTAGTTTGTGTTGTAAGTTGCTCACCTAGTAACACCAACCAACACATACCAAAATTGGGTTTCCATAAGCTGACACAGAGCAGAGGCTGCTGGGACTGCACACACTACTAAAGTAGAACACTCTTTTGGGGGGGTGTCTTCAGAAATCAAATTTACTCTTAGAATGTAATTTGAATTTTCTGCCTCAGAAACGTGACTGGGGTTACGGCTGAAAGAAAGGGATGTGGCACTGCCAACAGCGTGAAGTATTCAGAAAGCAACAGTGCTTATTTCACCATTCATTGACAGAGCATTTTAAATGGCACACAGTGTATTGCTATGAAGGGTGTTTAGGAAAACGCACACAGCATTTTCTGTTTTCATTACACAGAGTTACCGCGTTCGTCTCACTGGCCTTAGCCACCTTGTTTCCACAGCCAACATGTCTGCGTGTTTGGCAAGACAGTAAGAGTTTTAACAACACCAGGTTAAAGTCCAACAGGTTTATTTGGCAAGACAACAGAGTTAGGGATATGCAAGATAAGGGCCGGGATTCTCCGACCTTGTCCATGGCTGGGATTCTCCGGTAGTTGCGGTGGTGAATGGAGATTTGGTTGAGCGCCGAATTCTCTGTTCTCACTGGCAGCAACGGCGGGGGCATATGACATTGGAGCATTCTGGCCAAAGAATTGGAATCTGCAGCTGATTGCCAATGGAATGGAACTCCATAGGGTGATGCATGCAGACTCTGCAGGTCAAACAGAGTCCTGCAGAGTCTGTATGAAACCATCGGGCGGCACGGTAGCACAGTGGTTAGCACTGCTGCTTCACAGCTCCAGGGACCTGGGTTCGATTCCCGGCTTGGGTCACTGTCTGTGTGGAGTTTGCACATTCTCCTCATGTCTGCGTGGGTTTCCTCCGGGTGCTCCCGTTTCCTCCCACAGTCCAAAGATGTGCAGGTTAGGTTGATTGGCCATGCTAAAAATTGCCCCTTAGTGTCCTGAGATGCGTAGGTTGGAGGGATTAGTGGGTAGATATGGGGGTTGGGATTGTGGTCAGTGCAGACTCGATGGGCCGAATGGCCTCTTTCTGTACTGTAGGGTTTCTATGATTTCTATGATCCTGGGTTCTCATCTTGCCTCAAATGATTTGATTATATTTGGGAAAAAAATGGTTGAGAGAAAATAAAAGGGGGGGTGGAGCGTGAAACATGTATTTTTCTATCAATGAAAAGTCACGGATCTCAATTGGCAACATCCGACCTGGACTGAATTCAACATGAAGGTTCCCCTTCATCATATTAACAGTACAAATCAATGATAACACTCCAGTGCCAAATGCTACAGGCTACTTGGATGGAGTGCCATGCAATGGACAGTTGTGCTAAATGGAATAACAGCAAAATGAACTATTATTTAAATGGTAAAAAAATTGCAGCATGCCGCTGAGTAGTGGGACCTGTGCATGAATTGCAAAAAGTTGGTTTGCAAGTGCATCAGGTAATTAAGAAGACAAATGGAATTTTGTCCTTCATTGCGAGGGGGATGCAGTTTAAAAACAGCGAGGTTATGTTGCAGCTGTATAAGGTGCTGGTGAGGCCACACCTGGAGTACCGTGTACAGTTTTGGTCTCCTTACTTGAGAAAGGATATACTGGCACTGGAGGCGCAGTGGAGATTCACTAGGTTGATTCTGGAGTTGAGAGGGTTGGCTTATGAGGAGAGACTGAGTAGATTAGGACGATACCCATTGGAATTTAGAAGAATGAGGAGGGATCTTACAGAAACATATAAAATTATGAAAGGTATAGATAAGATAGAAGCAGAGAGGTTGTTTTCACTGGTGGATGAAACTAGAACTAGGGGGCATAGCCTCAAAATAAGGGGGAGCAGATTTAGGACCGAGTTGAGGAGGAACTTTTTCACACAAAGGGTTGTGAATCTGTGGAATTCCCTGCCCGGGGAAGCAGTTGGGGCTACCTCATCGAATGTTTTTAAGGCAAAGCTAGATAGATTTTTGAACAAGTAAAGGAATTAAGGGATATGGTGAGCAGGTGGGTAAGTGGAGCTGAGTCCACGAAAAGATCAGCCATGAACTTATTGAATGGCGGAGCAGGCTCGAGGAGCCAAATGGCCTATTCCTGCTCCTAGTTCTTATGTTCTTATTAAATGGGCCTGTTCCCACCTGTTCGAATGTCTAAACCCATTTCATTACAGTATTCTCACGTATATATCAGAATGGGGAGACAATGAATCTAACCCAGGCAGATGGGACCAAAGACAATGGTTCACCCAGACTTTCTCAGTGTAAGTGGGGGTATAGGCAGATGGACATTTTAAATTGGCATGTCCGCAATTCAATTTTTCATAGGGATGTTTGGCTTGTAGTTTACACAGAATCCCAACATCCTTTGCTCTGACAGTATCTGAAAGGTGAACGTGGAATGAAACCTACTGGCCTGGAGGGTCCGTGCAGAGATCTGGGAGGTGAAGACGCCAAGGCCATGCTCAGAGCGTCCGGCCAATCGGAAATAGTACTGAGTGTTCGGACGTAGACCGGTCACACTGTACGACGTGCGAGGATTAAAGTTTATCACTTCCTGTGGAAAGAAACATCCATATGCACTTGATGTTATATTGAAACCAGTTTACACATCTCATACCTAGATATCGGGGAATATCCTGTGGTATTGCTCACACTAACATTATACATAGTGACGCACAATGTATTATTCATCTGCTAAAATGTAAACGCCTTTAAGATTGGATTAAATGCACATCAAATTGACTTTCTAAAATATGATATTGGTAAGGCCACACTTGGAATACTGTGTGCAGTTCTGGTCACCCTATTATAGAAAGGATATTAGTAAACTAGAAGGAGTGCAAAAAAGATTTACTAGGATGCTACCGGAACTTGATGGTTTGAGTTATAAGGAGAGGCTGGATAGACTGGGACGTTTTTCTCTGAAGTGTAGGAGGCTGAGGGGCGATCTTATAGAGGTCTATAAAATAATGAGGGGCATAAATCAGCAAGATAGTCAATATCTTTTCCCAAAGGTAGGGGAGTCTAAAACTGGAGGGCATAGGTTTAAGGTGAGAGGGGAGAGATACAAAAGTGTCCAGAGGGGCAATTTTTTCACACAGAGGGTGGTGAGTGTCTGGAACAAGCTGCCAGAGGTAGTAGTAGAGGCGGGTACAATTTTGTCTTTTAAAAAGCGTTTAGACAGTTACATGGGTAAGATGGGTACAGAGGGATATGGGCCAAACGTGGGCAATTGGGACTAGATTAGGGGTTAATAAAAGGGGCGGCAAGGACAAGTTCGGCTGAAGGGCCTGTTTCCATGCTGCAAACCTCTATGATATTACAGATCAATTACCAGTCACAGACATTCTCAGTCTTGCATCGGCAAGATATTTTCTGTTGTCTGGAAGGTTTTCCGGAGTTTCTCTGTACAACTACAAATAAGTGGTTTTGACTCTGTGCTCAAATTTTAAAGAGAGCTCCTGTAATGGACAAAATGCATGTTGACATAACATTATCAGCAGATTTCCTGTGGAAATGCTTATGATATATTATACATTGTGTAAGGACAAACATGCTCTATAGCAACAGTCTGCTGCTAAAGTGGAACTGAGCTCCCTTGAGACTCTTAACTGAGCCAAAGAAAGATGTTAACAGAGTTTAACTCTGTGAGGGAGGTTTGCAGATTTGAAAGTCGTTGCAAATCTCAGGCTCCAACTCAGACTGTGTGATGGAATGCCTGGCTCTCTTTGTCCTTTCTTGACCATCATTAAGGGGAGGCGTGCTTTACTAGTACGAGGCGTTGGACTTGTAATCCAGAGACCCAGGGTAATGCTCCGGGGATCCGGGTTCGAATCCCATCACAACAGGTGGTGGAATTTGAATTCAATAAAAAAAATCTGGAATTAAAATTCTGATGATGATCATGAAACCATTGCCGATTGTCGTTAAAAAAAACCCCCGGTTCACTCACGTCGTTTAGGGAGGGAAATCTGTCATCCTTACCCAGTCTGGCCTGCATGTGACTCCAGAGCCACAGCAGTGTGGTTGGCTCTTAAATGCTCTCAGGGATGGGCAATAAATGCTGGCCCAACCAGCAATGCCCACATCCCAGGATTGAATAAAAAGACAATCAGGTGTCAGGACAAGTACAGGACATTTTTACTCTTGTGTCAATTCGATGTTTCCTGGTGTTGGCAAGATAAAGGTCTGTAAGATCATCGAGTGGCTTGGTGAAGACGAGGTAGAGATATTGCCACTTGGGTGAAGAGCATAAATACAATGAACGAATAAGAACATAAAGAATAAGAGTAGGAGTAGACCTTATGGCCCCCTGGGCCTGCTCCACCATTTAATAAGACTGCTGACCTCAACTCTATTCTTTCGTATGATCCTCATATTTCTTCCTTCCCCGAGGGTCCAAAAATCTAACTGCAGTCTTGAATATTTTCTATGATTGAGCATCTCTGAGGCAGAGAATTTCAAAGATTCAGAACCCTCTGAGTGAGGACCACAGAACCACGGAATCCCGACAGTGCAGAAAGAGGCCATCCTACTCATCGAGTCTGCTCGACACTCCGAAAGAGCGATTCTCCAAAACAGACTATTTTCCTCATTTCAGCCCAAAGTGGCTGGTGCCTTATTGTGAGACTATGGCCCCTAATTCTTGACTCTCCAGCCTGGGAAACACCCCCTCATCACCTACCCTGTCAAGCACTCTCAGAATCTCTTTGCTACCTCCCCCCCCCCCCCCCCCCCCCCGGAATCCAACGTGCCAGAGTCCATGCCTGTCAGGACCTGTACTAAACCCATCCTAGACTTCATGGTGTGTGTGGGAGAGGGTTGGGGGGGGAAGGGGTGGGGGGCAGCACACCAGGAGGCTGGAACATCCGTCCTGAAGCCCGGTAATAACACATTATTCACATTTTCAGCATATCAATTAGGTTCCTGCAGTAGGGCGGATTGGTAGAATCGCAATAGGTTTGACACCCAGCACAACTCCGATTTTAGCCCTGACACCCAGTTCAACTGGCCAGCGGAGATCCTGCCTCCAACTGGCAGGAGTGGAGAATCACCTCTTTTGGTATCGTTTAGCAAACTTTGATACATTACACTCAGTACCTTCACTTAAGTATGAATATTATTTGTAGGTAGGGGCAGCCCAATGGCACGGTGGTTAGCACTGCTGCCTCACAGCGCCAGGGACCTAGGTTCAATTTCGGCCTCGGGTCACTGCCTGTGTGGAGTCTGCACATTCTCCCCGTGTCTGCGTGGGTTCCTCCGGGTGCTCTGGTTTCCTCTCACAGTCCAAAAGTGTGCGGGTTAGGTTGATTGGCCATGCTAAAATTGCCCCTTAGTGTCAGGGGGACTAGCAGGATAAAAATGTGGGGTTATGGGGATAGGGTCTCCGTGGGATTGTGGTCGGTGCAGACTCGATGGGCCGAATGGTCTCCTTCTGCACTGTAGGATTCTATGTTTCTATGATAGCTTAGATCCACCACTGATGCTTGTGGTAACTCACTAGTGACTGCCTAACAGCCAGAGAATTACCCATTATTCTTATTTAGTTTTCTGTCCTTGAACTAATCGTCCTCCCATAATAATATTAGACCTAACCTCATCTTGTGCAACAACCTTTCACATGACACCTTATTGAATGCAATCTAACTGTAGATGGCTGAAAATGTATTCGGCCGGCACGGTGGCACAGTGGTTAGCACTGTTGCCTCACAGGGCCAGGGACCCGGGCTCGATTCCAGGCTTGGGTCACTGTCTGTGCGGAGTCTGCACATTCTCCCCGTGTCGGCGTGGGTTTCCTCCGGGTGCTCCGGTTTCCTCCCACGGTCCGAAAGACATGCATTGGCCATACAAAATTCTCCCTCAGTGTACCCGAACAGGCGCCGGAGTGAGGCGACTAGGGGATTTTCACGGTAACTTCATTGCAGTGTGAATGTAAGCCTACTTGTGACACGAATAAATAAACTTTCAAACTTCAGGCCAAACAAGTGCTTCTCCCTGCCGTTGAATTGGATCAGTGTCTCACCTCTTTCCCCAGCTCCTCATCACGATAGTACAGCTCGTAGCTGATGATGGTCTCCTCTCTGGGTGCATGCCACTGCAGCTCAATACTTGTCTCAGATTTTGGGGTGGCTTTGAAGTTACTTGGTTGCCCAGGAACTGAAAGAAGAGACCAAAAATATTGAATTCAGCCAACAAAAAGTCAGAGCTTCTGGCACAATGCCAGTTCCATACAAGCAAAATATGTACTTTGGCGTTTGATCATCATTTTCAAACCATCAGATCCCAAACTGCCGCGAGTCCACAACTTCACAAACTTCCACTTGAAGCTTGAAAGAGAAAAGGATACATCGGGACTGTCAGAAGAACATCAGAAAGCAGCATTTAGACACTGGTGTTTGACTCTTTTCTGATTGTTTCTCTACAAGGGTTGGTCAGACACTGCCGAGCAGCAGACATTTTATGTAGAAAATACTCACTGTGAGTCAGACCTGTGGGTACAACAGGCATCAACTGCTGCGCCTAGTTTGTGAAGAGAAACTTGCAAAAATACAATCTTACGTGGAATGCATTGCTGTCGGAATATACAGAATGGTTCAGTGTTCTTGGCTTCCAGGTCACCTTTTTATTACCGGCATAAAATATTAAATCACATGCACCCAAACTAATGGGAAGAAAGGGGCAGCAATCCAGTTTGATGCTCAGATGCATTCATATCGAGGTGATGAACTCACTCCTGCGAACGTCTCAGTCTTCCTTTTCATCTCATACCAGATCGATCGCTGATTCAATGCCAGATTTAAATTCACCTTCCTGCTCCTGAACGTGCTCTCCTGAAGATAGTGAGTCATGGTCTCGCCATGCCAAGAACCTACAGCCTCTTTCACCCCGGGTGACCAGGTGCCCTGTACTGTCAGAGATTGTCCCTGATTTTGATGGTTTTTGCCACTCCCATCAGGAGTGCCTTTCCGCCTGTATTTGGAGGACAACCTGTGGGAGACTGAGCCTGGGAGAGCCAGTCGAGTGATTTGAGCGGTGTCGTAATGTTGCTCGCAATAAAGGATTACGGTGGAAGAATCAACCCAGTCAGGGCTCTCAGGTTCAAGCCGGTTTATTCTGTAACATTTCCTGAGTGTGCTACTAAAACACAAGAAACTCCCCAACACCAAAGTGTTCCAGCTGTCTCCATGTATGGGACAATCAATGCCACATGTTTAACCAGCAATTTCATAGAATCTGCACACTGCAGAAGGAGACTATTCGGCCCATTGAGTCAGTGGCAACCCACCTTTTTATCTCACCCAGGTCTTAGTGCCATAACCCTATGTATTTACCCCGTTAATTCCCTAACCTAAACATCTTGGGGCACGAAGGAGCAATTTTAGCATGGCCAATCAACCTAACCTGCATATCTTTGGACTCTGGGAGGAAACCGGATCACCCGGAGGAAGCCCACGCAGACACGGGGAGAACGTGCAAACTCCACATAGAAAGTCACCTGAGGCCAGAATTGAACCTGGATCTCTGGCGCTGTGAGGCAGCAGTGCCACTGTGCCACCCTTAACAAGATAATTGCCATGCACTGTGATTATGATACCCATTGATACCCAACCCCTTGCTCACCAGTAAACCCTGTGCTCATATGGTTACCAGAACGTTGGTCACCTTGGTTTTATCATGCATGGTTTCACAGTGTCCTGTCTCACCTGAGGAACATAATTTCCAGCAGAGGTCTATCGATGGCAGAGGGAGCAATTGCTGATTTCCCTCCTTCCCCAGCCCTGTGAAGTTTGGATCAATTCTTGCGTACCCTAACATTGTCATGCCTTCAATCATCCAAAACATTGAACGTATTCAAGAGGTGGCTGGATATAGCACTTGGGGCGAATGGGATCAAAGGTTATGGGGAAAAAGCATGATTAGTTGGATGATCAGCCATGATCGTGATGAATGGCGGAGCAGGCTCGAAGGGCCGAATAGCCTCCTCATGCTCCTATTCTCAATGCTTCTATCTACCTCCTCCTGGTCTGCAGGTTGTGAATACCATTGTGAGTAGCACATTTCTTCACATAGCCACTAACATGGAAATCCAACCTGGAAAACCGCCATCTATATTGGCAGCAATCCAACAAAGCTTACTCTCCATCAAAAGCCTTCTTCTGGAAATAATGTAGATGGAATTTTCGACAAGGATTTTCTTTTTTACAAGATACTGCTGCCATTGCTGCCTTTGTAATGAGGCTGTGATTTGTAACAGTAGTCTGTTGCTGTATTGATTGCTTCTCAAGAAATGGCAGTCAGATAACAGGTAGCACCCTAAGCTGACTGTCAGACTTAATGCACCTCAGCACAGGTCAGATCCAGTTGACATGACACGCCACACCAGACATAATAGTCCAAATCTAATCTAACGTTAAATAGTTCATGGGGAAAGGGCATTTATCAAGATGCCACCATGCACACAATGTAATAAAGACAAACACACCACCCTACACTCATAGAATTCGGGCCTATATTTAAGAGGTCACAGAGTAGGTTTATTTGTTAGTGTCACAAGTAGGCTTACATTAACACTGCAATAAAGTTACTTTATGTGAAAACCCCCTACTCGCCACACTCCGGTGCCTGTTCGGGTACACTGAGGGAGAATTTAGCATGGCCAATGCACCTAACCAGCACGTCTTTCAGACTGGGAGGAAACTGGAACACTCAGAGGAAACCCACACAGACATGGGGAGAATGTGCAGACTCCGCACAGACAGTGACCCAAGTCTTGAATCAAACCCGGGTCCCTGGCGCTGTGAGGCAGCACTGCTAACAGCTGTGCCACCATGCCACCCCATGTAAGTCTCTTCTGGGTGCAGGCTGTTCAATCCTCTCTCCCGAACGTCTAGCACATGATGTCTCTGTTACACCATGGTCTACATCACTTATTATCATATCTATTCTATTAACCTATGACACTCAGCAGGTCAGGCAGCATCAGTGGGGACATCTTACAGACTTCCAGAGTCAACATTGAGTTCAATAATTTTAGGCCACAATCTTTGTCTCCATTTTAGAATAGAATCATAGAATGCCTACAGTGCAGAAGGTGGCCATTCGGTCCATCGAGACTGTACCGACAACAAGCGCTATCTCTGTATCCCTCGTGTTTACCCTGCTAATCCCCCCTATACTAAGGGGCAATTTAGCATGACCAACCAACCTAACCTGCATATCTCTGGAGTATGGAAGGCAACCAGAGCACCCGGAGGAAACCCACACAGGCACGGGGAGAATGTGCAAACTCCACACAGCCAGTCACCCAAGGCCGGAATCGAACCTGGGTCTCTGGCGCTGTGAGGCAGCAGTGCCAACCATTGTGCCATCGTGCCGCCCCATTTATACTGTAGGGTGAGGGAATGAAAGATAAGTCATAACCACAGAAACAAGGGGAAAGGCTAAGAGGTGCTAATGGCAGTCGATAGAGAGAACAGAAGGTGTGAATGGTCAAATGGCAGAGAAGCTGAAATCAGAGGGTAAACTGTGACAGATGAAGAGGTGAGGGGAGGGGGGAGATGGGTGGGGGAGAGGTAAAATTGAGAAAAAAGGGGAAAGGGGAAATACTCTTGTTCTCCTTGTTTTTGTATCCATGACTCATCTTTCATTCCCGCACCCTACAGTATAAATATCTCCCACTTTCTGTGCCTTTCAATTTTGACAAAGGGTCACCTGGACTCGAAACGTCAGCTCTTTTCTCTCCTTACAGATGCTGCCAGACCTGCTGAGATTTTCCAGCATTTTCTCTTTTAGTTTCACACTCCAAAATGGCGCTGTTTATAGTCTCAAATATATGACAAATAGGATGCAAATATTCCAATTCCTGCTTCAGTTGTACACCCCAAGGAATTTACATCTGAATGTATTTCAATAAATTAACATGTTTGTTTCGATAGGTTCCCTCCCTGTACTCCAGAAGGCATTAAATCTTGGATGTGACTGCAGACTAATTTTAAATTCCCTGACCCAGGGCTCTTGTGCATTGCCAGAGTGCTTCTGCTGTGGTCAATTAACCCAGCACAGATCAGGGATGGAATCTGGAATCTTCGAGATATATCTTATCAGCTTCTGACTAGATAAACTTAATAAGTCATTGGCTGAGCATTGCAAAAACCCAAATCTAGCTTCTAGAATGACAAGCCTGTTGGAAACTCTCACAAATACTCAAAGGAAAATCTGGGCCATGCCAGCCTCCTGGTTCAAGCCTGCCATTGGCTGCTTTCCATGCCTTTCAATATTGGGTATCTTAGCTATGAACTTGAAGGAATGGCCAGTGAGCAACAATCTCCTCCAGTGTTGAGGTTTAATGAGATCATCATTAAGATGACTCAGAAAATAACTGAGTCAAAACAAAGAGACAGTGAGCCGGCCTGGCCTTTGTGTGACTCCAGTCCCACACTAATGTGACTGACCGCTCTCTGAGGTAGTCCAGCAAGACACTTTCTTTTGGAAGGAACACCATCAAAGAACAAAGAACAAAGAACAGTACAGCACAGGAAACAGGCCCTTCGGCCCTCCAAGCTTGTGTCGCTCCTTGGTCCAACGAGACCATTCGTTTGTATCCCTCCATTCCCAGACTGCTCATGTGACTATCCAGTTAAGTCTTAAACGATGCCAGCGTGTCTGCCTCCACTACCCTACTTGGCAGCGCATTCCAGGCCCCCACCACTCTCTGTAAAAAACGTCCCTCTGATATCTGAGTTATACCTCGCCCCTCTCACCTTGAGCCCGTGACCCCTCATGATCGTCACCTCCGACCTGGGAAAAAGTTTCCCACTGTTCACCCTATCTATACCCTTCATAATTTTGTACACCTCTATTAGGTCTCCCCTCATTCTCCGTCTTTCCAGGGAGAACAAGCCCAGTTTACTCAATCTCGCTTCATAGCTAAGACCCTCCATACCAGGCAACATCCTGGTAAACCTTCTCTGCACTCTCTCTAAAGCCTCCACGTCCTTCTGGTAGTGCGGCGACCAGAACTGGACGCAGCACTCCATCATTTTCTCAAGGCAGCTAAGGATGGACAAATAATGCTGGTGTTGCTAGCAATACATATCTCAAAATTGAATTAAAAAAGCAGATATTGTTCTCACTTGTTTGACAGGTGCGACTGCAGGCTCTGCATTGGAAATCTGCAACATGGGGTCCAGGGATGTAATGGGTCAGATGATGCCGTTGACATCATTTCTCATTTTTGGGGTAGAGGAAGGTAACAAGTAAGAGCAGTAAACAAATAGCTTTGTGAGACATTTCAGATAGAAGCTACACAGTGACATTAGTAAAGAATGTGTTGACGTATTCATTGATAGAAGTGTATTTATACGGGGCAAGGGAGAGAGATTGTGGTCTGATCAAAGAATGATCACCGTGCAAAGCTAATTTCAAAACCGACTCAATCAATTTGCACTCTATAACTCTTGTGGGGGGGAGTTTTCCTGTCCCGCCCACCATGGGAATCATAGCGGGGGGAACATGCAAAAGTCTATTGACCTCAGGCGGGATTTTCCGATTTTGGGGCGAGTGCGGCCAGAAAGTACTGCCCCATGCAGAATCCATAGAATCCCTACAGTACAGAAGGAGGCCATTCAGCCCATCGAGTCTGCACCGACCACAATCCCACCCAGGCCCTATTCCCGTAACCCCATGTATTTATCCTGACACTAGGGTCAATTTAGCAAGGCCAATCCACCTAACCCGCACACCTTTGGACTGTGGGAGGACACAGAGGAAACCCACGCAGACACGGGGAGAATGTGCAAACTCCACACAGAAGTCGGAATTGAACCCGGGTCCCTGGCATTGTGAGGCAGCAATGTTAACCACTGTGCCATCATGCCATCTCAAATAATTCCTTCCCAAACCCATACCTTTGTCACTTGGACCCCAATCTCATTAAAATCTACAAATCTCCCCAGTGCAGGTGGTGGAGAAAGGCATTGCCTGATAATAGAAAGTAAAAAACATTCACTTTGAATTTGGTGTGGATGTGAGAATTAGTACAAATTGTGCCGGGGACTTAACACTTTATTAAAGAGATATCTTCTCAGCCTTTTGGCTAAGATCAAGTGTAAGAGTTCAGGGTAGCCAATGAGGTTAAGCTAAGGCTTCCTCTGATGCAATTTTTCAAAGCTATCTCGGCCTTTTGGCGAAGGTGAAGGGTTAGATCAAGCCCAAGAGGGGGTGTAATTCCTCATCTTGTCAGCTTGGATCTTGTTTGACTGAACCCAAGATGGGGTATGTCTCCTTGTCTTGTCAGCCTGGAGCTGGTTTGTCCCTCATGTGGGGACCATGGTTGGATTTAATTGGCTTTTTTGATTAGAAATAAAGTACCAAAAAAAGTACTTTATTAAAAAGATATCTTGGGCTTGGAGTTCTGTCCCCCATGAACCATCAGTCTATAATGTGAAACGGTGGCACGGTGGCACAGTGGTTAGCACTGCTGCCTCACAGCGCCAGGGACCCGGGTTCAATTCCAGCCACGGGTCACTGTCTGTGTGGAGTCTGCACTTTCTCCCTGTGTCTGCGTGGTTTTCCTCCAGGGGCTCTGGTTTCCTCCCACACTCCAAAGATGTGCGGGTTAGGTGGATTGCCCATGCTAAATTGACCCAGGGGTCAGGGGGATTAGCAGGGTAAATGTGTCAGGTTACAGGCATAAATCCTGGGTGGGATTGTGGTCGGTACAGACTCGATGGGCCAAATGGCCTCCTTCTGTACTGTAGGGATTCTATGATTCTATGAACCTCGGGATTATTAATCACCAAATGCACTCACCTCCCTGCTGGGTTTTGACCTGAATTTCAGATGACAGCGGCCCATCCCCAACAGAGGTGAAAGCCAAAACCTTGACGCTGTATGTGGTCTGTGGTATCAGGTTGGCGACGGTGGTTAGAAGGCTGTCATCCAAATTGTGCTTCTGCCAGTTGCTGACAGGCTGCTGTGATTCCATCGTGTAGTAGACCCGGTAGCCACGAATTTGGCCGTTGGGTTCATCGGGCTCCTCCCACTGAATCAGCATGGTGGTCGCGCTCAGCATCCGCGCCTGGACGTTCCTGGGCGAGCTCGAGGGGACTTGTTCACCAGTTCTCGTCTCCACTGTCTCACTGGGCGGACCCTGACCAATGGAGTTGACCGCGGAGATCCTGAACTCATAATCAGAGTAGGGGCTCAAGCCGCCAATGCTGTAGCGCAGGGTTTGGATGCCGTCGATGGTCTGGTAGAGGACGTCTGCGTTCTTGGGCCTGTACTCAATGATGTAATAGTTGATGTGGTCAGGGTTGCCGGAATCCCACGTTAAAGTCACACTGGTGGCGGTGGTCTCCACAACGATCGGAGTCCCAGGGGGCTTTGGGAGTGCTGTAAGTATCAATGGTTAGACATGGATGGTTAAAACGTACATGAAATGGTGTTGCAAACTGAGATGTTCAGACTCTTATCGGCCCATAACATAAAATTTATATCACCTCCATGATGTTTGAAACCATGGGCAGCCCTGTTGTACAGTGGTGGATAGGCATATCTGGATAGACATATGAACAGATGGGGAATAGCGGGATACAGGTGCTTGGTCTAGATAGGACAATGGGATCGATGCAGGTTTGGAGGGCCGAAGGGCCTGTTCCTGTGCTGGACTGTTCTTTGTTCACTGCTGCCTCACAGCGACGGAGACCTGGGTTCGATTCCTGGCATGGGTGATTGTCTGTGCAGAGTCTGCACATTCTTCCCATGTCTGCATGGGTTTCCTACGGGTGCTCAGGTTTCCCCTCCACTGTCCAAAGATGTGCATGTTAGGTGGATTGGCCATGCTAAATTCTTCCTCAGTGTACCCGAACAGGCGCCGGAGTGTGGCAACTAGGGGATTTTCACAGCAACTTCATTGCAGTGTTTGGGGAGGCAGTGGCATAGAGGTATTTATTGTCGCTGGACTCGTAATCCAGTGCCCCAGGGTAATATTCTGGGGACCCACATTCGAATCCTACCACGGCAGGTGGTGAAATTTGAATTTAGTACAAATCTGGAATCAAGAATCTACTGATGACCATGAAACCATTGTCGGAAAAACCCATCTGGTTCACTGATATCCTTTAGGGAGGAAAATCTGCCGTCATTACCTGGTCTGGCCTATATGTGACTCCAGATCCACAGCAATGTGGTTGACACTTAAATACCCTCAGGGATGGGCAATAAACGCTGGCCCAGCCAGCGACGCCCACATCCCATGAATGAATTTTTTTTAAACTGTAAGCCTACTTGTGATAATAATAAATAAACTTAAAAGAATTAAGAAAAAGCGACTTTAGTGCCGGCTATTGGGATACTGAAACCATACAGTTATTAGCTCAGTTGGTAGAACTCCCACTTCTGAATCAGAGACTGTAGGTTCAAGCCCCCTTCAGAGAGCTGGGCACTCAATCTAAATTGACACACCGATGCAGTAGTGAGGGAGCGCTGGATCGCTGGAGGTGTCGTCGTTCAGGTAAGACCGCAACCCCGAGGCTCCGCTCTCTCAGGTGGGTGTAAAAGATACCACGGCGCTGCTCCAAAGAGAACGGGAGTTATCCCTGGTCAATATTTATTCCCCCCAAACAACATCACTCAAAGAGATTATCACATTACTTTTCATGGCAACATGCTGTGTGCAAATTGGCCTCCATATTCTCGATGTTACAACAATAACCATATCTTCAAAGTGCTTAAATGGTTGTTAAGTGCTTCAGGATGTGCTGACGGTGTGAGAAGTTTTATATCTATTTTGATTACCTTTAACAATAATCTGTGACACTGTTTCGATCACCCCGAGGCTGGACATTGCCACGCAGGTGTAATTAGCCGACTCCCGGATGCTGTTCAGCTCCAGAACATTCCGGCCGACAGGCATGCCATCTTCCGGCGTCAAGTCTTCAGTTCCCAGCATCCACTTCACGTAGGGCATGGGGGAGCCCACGGCAACGCAGGTGATGTTCACACTCCCGCCGGGCACAATCTCTTGACTGAGTGGAGGGCTGATGGAGAACCTAGGTGGAACGCGCCGAACTGAGGGCGGGACACAGAAAGGTAACAACAAGCAAGAAAATAAGAGTTGGCAGCATTTGAAAGATCCAGCACAGTAACAAAATGAGTCCACAGAAAGCACATTCGTAGCACAAGTGTTCAGTGACCAGTCTGAGACCCATCACAGCACATTGAGAGGCACAAAAATTTATTAGTTAGTTTCTCATCTTAAATGTGTGTTGGTGCGGGGGAGGGGGGGGGAGGAGGGGGCAAGATTGCGAATTCCAGAAATACAGGCACACGCTGAGCTCTCAAGTCATGTGACATCAATGGCCATTTTGTTTGCCCGGGTCCATTCTGATTGGTGCCCAATGGCAGCAGCGGGAGAAATACAGAAGGAGAAATCTGAGGTAGATTCCTCAACCTTTCAATCATTTGCTCAGGAAATTTTCCACAATAACTAAAAGAATTGGTCGTGCAGATTTTGCAATGAGTTTGTAGCTTCATTTTTATTATGTACATCCGTAAAGGAAGACTTTCATCTTAATTGTAAAAATAAAAGATTTTTTCAATTCCACTTATGTTTTTTCACATCAAAGTGGGGGAAGAGCAGCACTATTCTTTCTGTCATTGCACACGGCTCATAGCAACCATCCCTCAAGGGTTTATGGTCTAGTCTTTTCACTATGTTAACTCAGCATAGGTTTGGTCCAATTTTGATGGTCTTTCCTTCAGGTAATAGTCTCACTCAGTTCCAGGTACAGCTGCCTCCTCCTGTTGGGCAGCTTTGGATAACATCACCAGAGCAGCCAGGTGAACAGGGCTGGAGTGCTATTCCAGTATAATACCTCCTTGCCGTAATAGTAGGAGTGTAGCAGTCCTGCCCTTCGGTCCTCCCATATGAGTACTAACTAAATGAGGAATCCAGGGAAAGCAGAGTTGCTCCAACAATCTGCCACCACTGTGGAACCGGTGCCTTTCTGCTCGGAATGATGTCATCAAAAATGGACTGGTAGGTTAGCATCGCCATTGGCAATGGAGTAGGTCGCTGGAAGAGTGCAATTTTCCTGTGGTGGTCCAATTTACATGAGAAATAAAAGATTCCCTTTTGTCTCAGAGGGGATACACTGGCCTGTACAGATATTTGGTATCCATGTTCCAGTTGTTTGCTACATCTCTGCTGACTCGAATCACCCTTAAAGGGTTTTCATGCAATCTGATAGCGAGCCCTTGTGAAAAAATTCTTACCCAACACATTTCATTTACTGATCAAAAACCATCCAGTGACAATCATTTTTTTTAATGTCTGTGCCTGCCGGAACGAATGGCAGCTTTGGGGAGATTGAAGTCAATGGTTTTGGCTGCCTGATTTCATTTCATCTCAACTCACCAAAAGGGGACATGCAGTTCCAAATTCTTTACACAAAAACTCTTTGTGAGTCTTGCTAATGTTGTCAATAGAACTTTCTCTCCCTCTTCCCTTTGTTGAACAGCTGACCCATTGCACTACCTCCCACCAACCTCCCCACCCGCAAAAGGTTCAGTTGTCCGTTGGCCGCTTAATTACAACAACAAAGCGACAAGCAGCCGTGACCAAGATGGCGCAGCCTTCTCCAACCCAGTTCAGCGTCACCATTGATGGAAAATGAAAACGTTGGCTGCCAAATCCATTGAATGGGTGTAGCCGGCTGGCCAGCCATGGGGAGGAGAGACTGCAGCTGAAATGCGTCCATTGATTGTCATCTGGTGATGTACGGGGAGGTGGCCAGAACAATAAAGATGAGAAACACTAATGAAATTTTTGTGGTGCAGGTATATCAACTGTACGAAGCCTTTTCAAGATATTACAAGGATCCATCAAATAGATGCATCTATCAGTTCACAGACACCATGCAGAAGGTAGAGAGATATATAAATATATATATGCACATAGGAATATATAACTGGAGGATCGCTAGCATGCCCAGACGGATTGGGGAGGGACCCACTTCAATGCTGCGTTACTTCCAGCCGATGTGACAGAATGTGGTGGCTCACATTGTCACATCGCAGCAGTCCTGGCAGAAAAAGAAAAAGAAACAAATAAAAATAATAAGAAAATAAAAAATAAAAAGTAGAAAAGAAATGTTGACTACACCAACAGGTAGTGCATCTCCCTTGCTCGGAAGTGGATGCAGCCTCAAGACCTTACACAGTCGAACATGGATGCACATGGGACGAGACAGAGTTGCGGCATGGACAACATATGGGGGAAGGAAGGGTGGGGGGAGGAGGGACACCAGGGATTCGCATGCAGACACAGGCAAGGGGAGAGGTACAAAAGGACTTGCCAGTAGTGACAGCCACAGAGAGATAGAAAGAGAGAGGGAACGGGAAGAGAGGGGCAGGGGCGAACTGTTCAGGCACAGATAGTGCACGCACCAATATTAGGCCTGTGCCACACTCACATCCCCGATCCACAAGTACAGGCCCACTTTAAGAAACGCACAGACTTTGTAAACCTGGGGAGGTCTCACGCTTTCGCGCAAGTTACTCTCAGGTTTTCTTTTTTGCACACTTAAATCATAATGGCATGCCACTTATCACCAGTTCCTAAATATTCACCCATAGAGTGCCACTAATGTGGCATATTTTGGTTGTCCATGTTCCATCTACAACAGTCTCCAAAGTTCTAGCAATTCCTTTCCCTCTCCTCTCCCTGTGCTAACTCCAAGCACAATGATTATCTGTCAAATGCTAAGAGGTCGATAAAGGGGCCTCTTCTCAGGTTTCAAAGCCAGGACTCTTAGTTTATCAGCGGTAATAGAATCATAGAATCCCTACAGTGCAGAAGGAGGCCATTTGGCCCGCAACCTGCACCGACAACAATCCCACCCAGTCCCTAATCCCGTAACCCCACGTATCTACTCTGCTAATCCTCTGACACTAGGGTCAATTTAGCATGGTCAATCAACCTAACCTGCACATCTTTGGACTGTGCGAGGAAACTGGAGCACCCGGAGGAAACCCACGCAGACACGAGGAGAATGTGCAAACTCCACACAGACAGTGACCCAAGTCAGGAATCGAACCTGGACCTTTGGCGCTGTGAGGCAGCAGTGCTAACCACTGTGCCACCGTGCTGTCTTCTTAATAAAAATGCTGCCCAGAATCTCAGGTTCTGGAACTGCATTAGGAGCCTGGCCTGTCAATGTGCTATTATTTTTTCTAAAATCCCATGGTTGGCAGTGCTTCCACAGATGAATGACTATTTGACTTTTATGCCCTTCGTGCGATTGTTAATTATGGGCATTGGTCTACGATATTGGTCACATGGTTTGAAAATTTATAACAAACCATTGTAATGGGCAAACCATCACCCCAAGAAACTCCAGGGGGCTGGACTTTGACTGCTGTCCAAAGTCAATGAACTTTAAAAGAAGACATTTAGCACCCCCGTTCTGGTAATAATGTGCACCTTAGCATATCTGAATGATTATTATCTACGGATGAGGAAGAAAACAAGCTGGGGTAACTCTTCCCCCCCCCCCCAAATAAATAAATACTGTCTTGTCTTCATTCGTTGGCCAACTAGGTCAAGATCCTGCAATCGTTCTGGTTGCGTCGAGAGCTCAGGCTACCAAGCTCCAGAGGTGATGGGGAAATGAGTCGCATGTGTCTTTGGGATATGTTACAGACAGCATTTCTGCAAAGAAAGTCTCTGTGGGTCACTAGGGATTTGCAGGAACAGATATTGGACTGACACTGTCAGGGTCATGGGAAATGGCTCCACTCTCTCAACCATGGAATGTATACAGCACAGGACGATCAAATGGGAAAATAAAGCTAAAAGTAACTTTAAATAAAGGAGGATTTCTAATAATAATAAGAGGGGAACAAACAGAAATCAACATTCCAGTGGTCTAACTTTTAACACCATTTGTTTATATTCCATTATTCGAGAAGTCAAAGCAAAGGGGTAACACCAAGACATGAGAAACCTTGGCATCCAAACAGAAACAAACTTCGAATCTGTATTTTGGATTCATGTTTCCCCCAATGCCCCACTCATTGGAAAATGCAGAGTGAGAATCATAGAATCCACGGTGCAGAAGGAGACCATATGGCTCATTGAGCCTGCACCGACAACAATCCCACCCAGGCCCTATCCCCATTATCTCACATATTTACAGTCCTACGCCCCCTTGGTACCCAAGACCTCAACTGATCAAGGGGTGTCAAATTCAGATTCTCAGAACTATCTTGATCCCTGCTCCTACCATGACTCCCTGATTCAATAGCAGTGCCAAACTCTTTTCTGTTTGTATAGTTCCACATGACTATAATAAAGACAGAAGTCCTTGTGACTCACGATCACCCAGGATCATGATTGCTGACCTATAAGGGAGCATTGAGCAGGACAATATTTCCCAATCTATCCGGTGGCATGCCCCCCCCCCCCCCCCCCACCCCTCCCCGCCTCCCAAACTCTGCCCCAATCTTCCTCTTGCAGATACAACATGGACGTCAGAAAGCGGTTGGCTTATCAGCGGTGAACAGTGTGGTACGCGGACGGTCCTACAATGAACACGCCACAGCAAAAGCCACATGGTCCTCGCATCGTTCGTATTGGACTATTACCACCAGCAAGCACCGGATGGGAGAGGCTCCAGGAACTCACACGTACAAGATACAGTTTGCAAAGAGACGCAGAGGTCGAATGTGAGATGCATACATTGAGTTACCATGGTGATTGAGGTGAGGGAGGGGGTGGGGGGGTGGGGTTATTGAACTGGCAGTAAATTAAAGAGAAGCACCATCTATCTGTTTGTGATTGAGACTACAGGGACATGTGGATCAAGGCTGAGGGAAACAACTAACGAGCCTGAAGATTGAAAATAGCATCCGGAATGACAGTTAGGGAAGAAAGGCAGGTGAAGGATCTGAAAGAGAGACACTTGCAAAACATAACGGAAACGCAACTAACTTAAAAAGGAACACGTCCATGGGGGAAACCAGAGCAGTGTATGTGTGGAACATAAACCAGCCAAACACGGGTAAGTTCAAAATAAATTTCTCCAAATGAGTGGTGCATTTTAATGAGGCGATGGCAGTGCCAGAGAATACTTTAAACCAGTTCCCTTTTCCCCAGCCTCGTCTGACAGCAACTAAAAAACATGAAATATCTGGGGCCGTTTTGTTTTTTAATGTTTTAATATTTGTACAGATTGTTATGCGAGTATTTCACTTCAGTTAATTTTGTGTCTTTGTACGGGAGGGTATATGCTTGTGCCCAATTTGTGCCAAAGTGTGTACTTGTGTATCCACCTATGCTTATAGGCGTGTGTGAGCTTGTGTGTGTAAAGATGTGGGTGGGTCCATGTTGAGAAGTCCATGTGTGTAGCTACATGTCTGTTCAGCTTTCAGTACATGCAAACAAAGGTCGGCATTTGTGTCTGGCGGCATCTCTGTGCATATCCGTGTGCAGATCAATGAGTGACATATAGAATCATAGAATCCCTACAGTGCAGAAGGAGGCCATTTGGCCCATCGGGTCTGCACCGACCACAATCCCAGACCCTATCCCTCTAACCCAATGCATTTACCCCAGCTAATCCCCCTGACTCTAAGGAGCAATTTAGCATGGCCAATCAACCTAACCCGCACATCTTTGGACTGTGGGAGGAAACCGGAGCACCCGGAGGAAACCCACGCAGGCATGGGGAGAAGGTGCAAACTCCACACAGACAGTGACCCAAGCTGGGAATCGAACCCGGGTCCCTGGTGCTGTGAGGCAGCAGTGCTAACCACTGTGCCACCGTGTCGCCCTATTTACATGTGCATGCCCTCGAGTCTGTCCAGGTTCCTGTCTTTATGCCTGTGCGGGTGTGTGCAGACTGAATCCGAATTCCATTCAATCATGTTCTTTTCTTCATCTGAAATTGAAGGACTGTTCATGTTTGGGAGAGGACAGAGTCAGGGTGAGATCAGTCCATGAAGGGTCAAGTTTATGATACAGACGAGTGATACATGGACAAAAATGCTGATGAAACAGTCCAAGGAGCTTTGGTCAGATTTTTAACAAATGGTTTTGTTTCAATATCTTTTGGCGAATGTGGGAAATCCTTAAAGCAGAGAGAGCCCTCCTCCAATCACACTCTAAATTCACAATGTATTGCCCGGGGCTGTTGGTAACAGCTTGCTTCGGGTTCTTCAGAAGCAAAATCACTGAGATGATGCCGCCTATGAACCTTATTCAATGGGATCAACCTTTGCCACCCTGACATACTAATATTCACATACATCCCAGATGAGGAGGAATTTCTTCAGCCAGAGGGTGGTGAATCTATGGAATTCATTGCTACAGCAGGCTGTGGAGGCCAAGTCATTGAGTGTATTAAAGGCAGAGATAGATAGGCTCTTGATTGGTAAGGGGATCAAAGATTACGGGGAAATGGTCTGAGAATGGGTTGAGAAACATATCAGCCATGTTCGAATGACAGAGCAGACTCATAGAATTATAGAATCCTACATTGCAGGAGGAGGCCATTCAGCCCATCGAGTCTGCACCAACCACAATCCCACCCAGGCCCCTACCCCCACAACCCCATGCATCTACCCTAGCTAATCCCCCTGACACTGAGGGGTAATTTAGCATGGCCAATCCACCTAACCTGCACATCTTTAAACTGAGGGAGGAAACCGGAGCACCCGGAGGAAACCCACGCAGACACGGGGAGAACGTGCAACCTCCGCACAGACAGTGACCCAAGCAGAGAATCGAACCTGGGTTCCTGGCACTGTGAGGTGACAGTGCTAACCACAGTTCCACTCAATGGGCTGAATGGCCTAAATCTGCTCCTGTACCTTATGGTCTTATGGTCAGTGCTTATCATGAAGACAACAGGAGTCCCTCTATCTTCAGATGAACTAGTCATATCCTGAAGAACTAAGTATAAGGTAACGGTAGTACGTCCTGCCTCTGTCCTAAGATCTGCCAATCTCAACAGAAGCGGGAACTGAGAGTAGATCATGAGGCTCAAGCTGCAATTGGACCTATGATGTTGTAGGCTTCACATGCAAGGCTAGTAAGCATGGGATCAGAGTCATGAGTTCCGGGAACAGCTTTCAAATAACTGAGACACGTCAAAAATAATTTGCTTTAAGGCTTCTTTTTCCATTTTACCAAATTTCCCCGCATCACCCTTCTGAGCACTGACACCATGTCACATGGAGAATATTGTGTCGATAAAGTGCATGTTTTCAATTGTTGATGGCATCATACTAACTTCCTCCTGGCCACAGCCAACAAGCATACAAGGGTACTTACTGTCCTGAACATTCCTGTGCTGAACTTTCCCCCCCTCTTTAACCTGAGGCCTCCCATGCCAGATGTACCTTTCCTGATGCTGGCTCACTGAGCTCAGAATCTCGGGCTTTCCTGGTCTGTAAGGATCACTACAGATTTGAGCGGTAGCCTGAATGTGCCAGAATAACTCCTTCAAAGGCTGCCTCTTGTGTGTCCTTAGTCCGGTTGGTGGATGAACTTCTTGCAATGGACAATTGAGTGACGGGCGCACTCACTGCAACATGTTGACATTCAGGCAAATCAAATTTGATTATAATATAGTTGATCCCTGTATCCAATTCATTAATGTAGCTCGTCAATAGTTGAGGTCCCAGTACTGGTCCCTGTGGCACTTCACTAGTTACAGTTTGCATTCCTGAAAATGACCCATTTATCCCAAACCTCTGTTTCCAGTTAGCCAATCTCATATCCATGCTAATATATTGCCACCATGAGTCCTTGCTCAGTAACCTTTCATGGTCTTTTGGAAATCCAAATACACCACGTCTACTGGTTCTCCTTTATCCACACTGCTTGCTACATCTTCAAAGAATTCTAATAAATTTGTCAAGCACAATTTCCCTTTCACAAAACCATGTTGACTCTGCCTTTTTCTCCAGGTCGAGTATCCTTTAACTGTAAATCCGAAAACTGAACACATCCATAAACCGCAGTCTTTTTGAATCTCATCAACATCTTGTGTAGAAGGTCAGTGGCTCAAGCTAATGCTAACCTTGCTGACTACACCCAGCCTTTAGCGCGGGAAGTCCTTGACCCAAGCCAATGTGACCCAAGCCAATGTGAACTCGCTGACCCCACCCGACCTGTAGTGCAGGAAGTCCCTGAGCTGAGCCAACACGACCCAAGACAACACAAGCCAAGGCGAACCTTGTCAACCACACCCGACCTTTAGTGTGGGCAATCTGGATGACTGTACTGTTTATCTTGTGATCTCTCTCCTACAAGCAGAATCACAGTTGGCGCCACAGGCGGGAATTTATTACAGGTCCCCTATATTTATTATTCAGTACATCTCTTACTTTTCTAGCCATTTTATTTACGTTAGACTCTAGCTATCCTAGGCTTCAGCCACTTTTATGTGAGTAGGCCTAGGCTTATGTGCAGTATCTGAAAACCAGAATTATCTGAGATCCGAAATGGTATCGGCCCCGGGGGTTTTGGATAAGGATACTTGACCTCTTATTATGACTTTCAAAACATCCTGTTACTACCTCCTTACTAAGTGGATTCTAGCATTTTCTCAATGATAAATGTTAGACTAACCGGTCAATGGTTTTCGACTTTCTGTCTCCTTCCTTTCATGAATAAAGGTGTTATATTTGCAGTTTTGCATCCTGCTGGGAACTTTCCAAACTCTAGGGAATTTTGGAAGATTACAACCAATGGATCTGTGGAATTCCCTGCCCAGTGAAGCAGTTGAGGCTGTCTCGTTGAATATTTTTAAGGCTTAGATAGATTTTTGGACAGCAAAGGATTTAAGGGTTATGGTGAGCGGGCGGGTAAGTGGAGCTGAGCCCATGGAAAGATCAACCATGATCTTATTGAATGGCGGAGCAGGCCCGAGGGGCCAGATGACCTACTGCTGCTCCTAGTTATGTTCTTATGCATTCACTATTGTATTTTTGTAGCAATCTCGTTTAAGATTCTCAGGTGCAAGGGATCTGTCAGCCTTTAGTCCCACTGGTTTTCCTAGTACTTTTCCTCGAGTGATTGTTTTAAGTTCCTCCCCTCCCTTTTGATCCCTAATTTCCGTAGAATCCCTACAGTGCAGAAGGAGGGCATTTGGCCCATCGAACCTGCACTGACAACAATCCCACCCAGGCCCTATCTCTGTAACCCCATATATTTACCCTGCTAATCCCCCTGACACTAAGGGTCAATTTAGCACGGCCAATCAACCTAACCTGCACATCTTTGGAGTGTGGGAGGAAACCAGAGCACCTGGAGGAAACCCATGCAGACACGGGGAGAACGTACAAACTCCACACAGACAGTGACCTGAGGCCGGAATTGAACCCGGGTCCCTGGCGCTGTGAGGCAGCAGGCTAACCACTGTGCCACTGGAATGCTTTCTGTGCTTTTTACTGTAAAGACAGTTACAAAATACTTGTTCAAAGTCTCTGCCATTCCTTTGCTTCTTATTATTAGTTCCCCGATCTCAGCTACAAAGGGGCCAACACTTCAGCTTTTTATAGATTTCTTTTTAATATACATGTGGAAGCTTTTACTTTCTGTTTTTATGTATCTAGTTAGTTTTCTCTCATATTCCATTTTATTTCCTCTTTATTCTTTTTTTAAAGTCATCCGTTGTTCTCCTCCGGGCCCACAAGCATTGCCATAAAGGCACTTACCTTCTCCCAGAAGCTGTCTTCACCTCCCTCGAGTAAATCATAAAATCCTAGAATTCCTATAGTGTAGAAGAGGCCATTCGGCCCATCAAGGCCCTCTCCCCTGCCCTATCCCCGTAACCCAACACACATTTACCATGGCTAATCCATTTAACCCACACATCTTGAGACTCTTTGGGGCAATTTAGCTTGGCCAATCCACCTAACCTACACACCTTTGGACTGTGGGAGGAAACCGGAGCACCCGGAGGAAACCCACGCAGACACGGGGAGAACATGCAGACTCCACCCAAGGCTGGATTCGAATCCGGGTCCCTGGAGCTGTGAGGCAGCAGTGCTAACCACTGTGCCACCGTGCCATCCCAAACCCGCCTGACAGGGACTTCCTGCGCTGCAGGTCGGGTGTAGTGAGTGGCGAGGTTACCCTGGGGCGTGAGAGATGTGATGGGCCAGGATTAAACACACAAGGTAAGTTAAATCCGAAGCTGGCGGCCTCCTTGGAATACTTAAATTGCCGACCCTCCTTCTGGGAGTCAGTCGGCTGCCCGCCATCCTCACTCGGCCTGCTATTAAATCTGGAAGTGGGCAGCTTAGAGGCCTGTTGCATTGTGAGGTTGTAAAGTTCATCCTCTCACCCGATCCCATGCCACCCATTTTTTGGGCTTCAAATTCAGCCTATAGACAGAGAAACCCACCTAGAGCTACTCAAGAACAACCAACTAACTCAATCCTTTTGCTTCTCAATGATCCGATTTCGAACAAATCTGGAATTCCATCATTCAGGGGATGTGGATGTCACTTGCACGTCCAGCGCTCCATGTAAATCCCTAATTATTAAAGGAGATAGCGAAACAAGCCTGACCTCACTTGAGCTGACAGGATATGGATCATATATCATATGGGGCGGCATGGTGGCGCAGTGGTCAGCACTGCTGCCTCACAGCACCAGGGACCCCGGTTCGATTCCCAGCTTGGGTCACTGTCTGTGTGGAGTCTGCATGTTCTCCCCGTGTCTGCGTGAGTTCCCCCAGGTGCTCCCGCGTGTTCTTCGCACGGTCCGAAAGATGTGCTGGTTAGGTACATTCATCGGCCATGCTAAATTCTCCCTCGGTGTACCCGAGCAGGCGCCGGAGTGTGGCGACCAGGGGATTTTCACAGTAACTTCATTGCAGTGTTAATGTAAGCTTACTTGTGACACTAATAAATAAAGTTTTATATATCCTGAGCAATGACTTTAAAGGATCCCTAAATTGGATCAGGGTTAGGGAAGGGGGAGGAGAGAGAAGAGACAGAGGAAGTAGGCTTTTGTCTTGGTGTCTGGCATTTCAGGGCTTATTCCAGCCAGACATGCCAAGTAGTCTAGCCACACGAGCTCACCACAGAACTCAAACTCTTCCAGGGTTCATCCTACGTTTCAATCTGCAGAGTAATGTAAACAATCTGGATCGTGCTCCACACAACTCCATGTGCAATCTGGCTCTACTTCAGATACTGATTGAGATAACACAAATTAAATTATTTCTCAGAAGCGAGGAAAAATGTTTTGCTGCCTATTTTGCATGACCACAATATTTAATCACTCAGGGAGTACAAGGCCAGTTCGGAACATCCTGATCGATGAATGTTTGATTATTTCTGTGTGTATTTACCCGTTAACCATCAACCCTGTTCCCAATCAAATACTTCTGATCACATAATTAAAACCCGCCCACTGAGGTAACGCCTTTCCCACCATTGCGGGTTCAACACCACTTGGGTGAATAATCTAGGTTCACATCAGGCTCAAGAACAGCTTCTTCTCTGCTGCCAACAGACGTTTGAATGGACCTACCTCACATTAAATTGATCTTTCTCTACACCCTAGCTATGACTGTAACACTACATTTTGCACTCTCTCCTTTCCTTCCCTGTGAATGGTATGCTTTGTCTGTAAAGTGCGCAAGAAACAATACTTTTCACTGTATCCCAACACATGTGACAATAATAAATCAAATCAAATCAAAAACTTCAATTCAGGAGTGAGGGAGTGCTGCATGGTTGGAGTTTCTGTTCTTCAGTGTGAAACTGAGGCCTCAAATCCCTGTTTGTGTGGATGTTAAAATATCCCATTGCACTAATTTGAAGAAGGGATGGAGTTCTTCCCATACGTGCTTCAATCTTCCTCCCTCGACCCATTAGAGTAATCCAATTGCTACCTCTGGGATCTTGCTGTGTAAAGAAACGGCTGCCACATTCACCTCTAATGACAATCACTCCACGTAAAAGTATGAGGCGGCACGGTGGCACAGTGGTTAGCAGTGCTGCCTCACAGTGCCAGGGACATGGGTTCGATTCCTGGTTTGGGTCACCGTCTGTGCAGAGTCTGCACGTTCTCACCATGTCTGGGTGGGTTTCCTCCGGGTGCTCCGGTTTCCTCCCACAGTCTGAAAGACGTGCTGGTTAGGTGCATTGACCGTGCTAAATTCTCCCTCAGTGTACCTGAACAGGCGCCAGAGTGTGGTAACTGGGGGATTTTCATCGTAACTTCATTGCAGTGTTAATGTAAGCCTACTTGTGACGCTAATAAGTACATTTTAAAACTTCAACTTTGTCATATGTGAAGTGGTTTGGGGTGTGTTTTTGAAGGATGTGACAAGGTACGCCATGAATAATTTTTCTTGTCCGGGAGACAGTCTGTTAGAGAGACATGCAAGGTCGATTCTCATTGTGAACAGTATTATGGTCGTAATGTGATTAGTCAGCACTTATTAACATTGTAACATCATCTGTGATGGTGTGATGCTTTTCCTGAGATTTGCTGTTTTGACTTCTACATCCGATCCCTCTTAAAACAAAGTCAGAGAAACAATTACGACAAGGCTCAAGGGAAGGGTTTCATCATTGGTTCAGAACCTTGAAGAACTTAAAGACACTGAGAGAAAGAACCTGGCTTCAGTTTCGGCTGTGCTTTGCAAGCGTTCATCCTTCAGAAGAATAAAATGTAATTCATCGTGTTTTAAGCCGGGAGGGGAAGGGGATCTAGTGTTCTGGACTATTTCTTTGAAAGTGTGGCAACACTGTTTGGATGATTCCGAGCCCTGATTCACAAAAGAATGTGACAGTGAGTACATTCAGAGAGGGGTGGGTGGTGGCAGAGGAGGGGAGGGGAGAGGGGGAGAACTTCATCACCAAATAACCTCCACAAGGCAAGCTACACTGCATCAGACACCAAAGCACCAATGAACAAGAAGGCACAGATTATCTGCCATTTTGGCGAGAGCTATAATCTGTGCCAAAATGTTGAAAAGCCACAATAATTTGCATCTTCCAGTTCATTACCACAATTAGATTACACCAACCCACTGACAGGGGAGAGCTCTTGTTTTTAAATATATGCATAAAACTCTACTGGCCTGGTTAACAGGTGCTGAGAGGGAGGATGTGAATTAGAATCATGAACCAACATTTCAGGCACTTGGAAGAAAAGCTCCTTTAAGACGGGGTAACCTCCTAATAGAATAACCATTCCAAGTGGCCTCAAATGCAGAATCTATCATAATGCTGCAATCACACTACAAGGAGACCAGAGCTGCTCGAAATAGAACTGCAGATCTACGTTGAATCCTGACTTAGATTGATCCTGGTCAGTTAGTCATTTCCAAATGGAACTGGATCCTTATCCGGAGTTGGGCAGCCCTCTACCATCTATGGGGGATAGAGTGGGAGATGTTGGATAAAGCGAACCCTCTAAGTGTCCTTGGAAATCCTCATCGTTAAAGGTTAACGAACACAAAGCTGGCCAGCCACCGTAGTATCCCTTCTAGCTAATGGGTTTGAAATGGACCGTGGATTTTAGGAGGTGTAATCTAATCAATTGGAAGGCAGAGAGAAGCAGTGCAGGATTGCAAGAGCAAAGACAGGCAAACACAGGAAGAGTTCAACATATCAGACAGTTCAGTGTTTCCACTGCACAATAGTGTGTTCTAATGCATGAAGATAACCACCTGATACAGAGTCCTTTGGCTTTAATCTTCTGACATTCAGAACTCTTGTTTACTCCAGAGAATGACTTCCAGACACACTTAACACTTGATTGGTAAACTGTAACTTCATTTATACCTTGTGCCCAACACTTGATTCCAATCGTATCTCATCATTCCTGTCTGATGTTGTAAAGTCATGTGACACCATAAAGAACCTTCAATTATTCAGAAATGAGCCTGGAGATATAAATTTGTCTCTGGATACCACACTCCAAGCTCAACCTTCATAACTCACTCCTGAAACTATCATCGCCAGATTGCAGGTTGGCCTTTTTGCTCAGGATCCAAACTCTGGAGTCTACTGTTCTTTGTCCATGTACCCTCCATGCAACCAAGGTCAATCATCAGGTCAGTCATAGAATCCCTGCAGTGCAGAAGGAGGCCAGTTGGCCCATTGAGTCTGCACAATTCCACCCAGGTTCTATCCCCGTAACCCACTTATTGACCCTAGCTAGTCCCCCTGACAATAAGGGGCAATTTACCACGGCCAATCAACCTAACCCGCACATCTTTGGAGTGTGGGAGGAAACGGGAGCACCTGGAGGAAACCCATGCAGACACGGGGAGAACGTGCAAACTCCACACAGACAGTAACCCGAGGCCGGGAATTCAACCCGGGCACTGTGAGGCAGCAGTGCTAACCACTGTGCCACCGTGCCACCCCGTTCATTTAACACAGGTCAAAAGGATGGTGTCACGCAAGCTTGGGCTCTGATGTCTCGTTGGGGGTAGTTTGGGCATCTAAGCTAGAAACGAAAAGGGGTGCCCTAGAACACCAGGTGCCAGTGAGAGTCCATGTTTGCCAGCTAATAGTTGGTGAATTTCCTCTCATTCCTCCTGCCTCCGATTCTGTACGGGCCTGTGTGTGGATTCCAGACCCCTTCGAGATTTAAGGCGACTCCAAATTGTGATGGATTCTACTGTAAAGATATAACCAATTGTTGTCCAGGCAACAGGCTTATTTGCAGGCCTGCTCTTTAAAGCCACAATATGTTGCCTCAAATCAGCCTTCTTCATCCATGACAGACTGCCACCAGTCAGTCCGATCAAACAGCTACAGCCATTTTTAAAAACAAATGCATCTAATTAATGCATTAAAGAGCCATCTGTGTGTGCTGCTGCCAAAAGGAGAATATGCAGGAAAACTACGCCATGCGGCCAAGGTCAATTCTCCGGCCTGTCCTCAATTTGGCGAGACCATTAATTCATTTTTGCATATAGCATTTTAATCTTAGAGTTTAATTTTGTATTGCTTTATGGTATTCTTAATGATGCAGGTCATTGTCCCTCCGATGAGCCATGGCTGGATTTAATACCACACCATTAAATCATCATCAAAGCCTGCCCAATCAAGCTGAACTAATCACAATCAGATGCAAGGAACATCTCTGAGCCCTCCGTTGCAGGGGTTGAAGATGGCAATGGAAATGTGCGCGTGATTGTGGGAGCGGGAAGAGGTTCAGCTATTTCCGAATCTAACCGGATGGTAGGGGGCAAGGTTATAGAAGGCAACAGGGAGGGAAAAGACCTCTTGCACCGACCCATACTTTTCAAATTAATTAAATCCTTCCCATCTGGCAATTTATTGTGGGCTGATGGGTTCGGTGCCTTCCTCCCAGGGAAAGGGGGATAAATTCAATGGAACACCACACATTGAGCCACTCCCACACGCCCAGGTCCTGGAGTCAGGAAGTCTACTCACCAACTCGGTCATTGGTTGTGTGGAACCTGAGAGATGAGAGGGAAAGAGGAGAGCGCGCCCCCCTCCCAAACATCAAGGTGGCTTCCTACTTCTACACGCTTGCTATCAGCGCATTCATTCAGACGATCTGAGCGAGACTCCCATTACACATAACTAGGAGATATTAAATTTTGGCTCCTATCTTCACTCCAGACTTTCATCACATTCTGCCACACCGGGAGGTTGGCTGACTCAGGGAGCATCCTTCTAGATAAGCAGACCATCCCACTGCTGACTCACAATGTCATACTGATCTAGGGAGGTTGACTGTAAAGACAACCTGGAACTAGAGACTAAACCTGAACTTGAAGACCATTACCATAGAAATCATAGAATCCCTACAGTACAGAAGGAGGCCATTCGGCCCATCAAGTCTACACTGACCACAATCCCACCCAGGCCGTATGCCCGTAACCCCACATATTTACCTTGCTAGTCCCCCTGATACTAAGGTCAATTTAGCATGGCCAATCAACCTAACCCGCACATCTTTGGACTGTGGGAGGTCTCGGAGGAAACCCACCATTCCATGTTTAATCAGCAGTTTGTTGTCAGTAACTCATGTGTCTCACTGAGACTTGTTTTCTCAAACCGAAGGAGTTAGATTTGTGTGGACGAACTCCGGTTTGATCCATCTTATTCTCAAGCTACAGTAGCAACACAATGGCAACATTGCTGCAGAGAGCAGTGCAGTTAAGCTTCTGCGATCAGTATTAGTTATGTTATTGACAGTAATAAGCAGAAGGCATAGCCGTAAGTGAATCAGCTCAAGTTTCCTGGGTCCAACACACAAGACTTTCTTAAGACCCAGGTGCTGTGTGCAGCCTGCAGTTGTTTAGACGCAGTGACAGGACGTGTACCTGTCTGCTCAGCTTTCTCACCTTCCCGAGGCACTGGTCCTTTCTGGGGTATAATAGATCTTTAGGTGCCAGCCCCTATCTTTCTACCTCACTCCCAAGACTCTGTCTGACATATGTACACCTAACTATGTAACAACAGGTAGCCACAGCTTGCTCCTACCCCTTATCTGACAACCACACACACTCTCCATCCAGGATTAATGAATAGCTATCATGGGTGAGAATCCATCGACGCATTATACTCCGTGTTGAATCTACTCAATTCTGTTCTCTGCTATGTTTTCAAAGTCCAATCAATTACCCAGCAGACAAACTGGGATGGTCGATACACTGGGGATATTGGCAGATTACAGAGGTGTCACACTCTCCTTTTTCAGGTGGCTGTGGCAACGTATACACAGAATATAGATTACAGTGACAAGTGCATTCACCGTTTCGGAAGGATGTCAAGACTATGGAGAAAAAGCTAAAACAATCCGTGGAATGTGATGCTTTAGTTACAAAAGGCTAGAGAAACTGGGAAGAACAGCACAGCATGGGAAGAGGCCCTTCGGCCCACCAAGTCTGTGCCGACACAGGTGCCTCTCTAATCTAATATTTTCATGTCTCTACGTGGTCCATATCCCTCTATTCACTGCCTATTCATGTATCTATCCAGATGCCTCTGGAACATTGTTAGAGAATCTGCTTCCACCATCTCCTCCTCTCTGATCTTTTCATTAGATCAGAGATGGTCAACAGGAGATCTGATCAGGGTGTTCCCAATTATGAGGGACTTTGATAAGATAAGTAGTGGAACCCTTTTTCCATTAATTGGTGAGTTGGTAACTAGGGGGCGAGTAACTAGTAAGATTACCAAAAGAATAAGAGGCTCTGTTTCTAATGCAGATGGGTATTAGCAAGTGGAATGTTCTTACAGCGGCAGAATCCATGATAGCTTTAAAATTAAAAATAACAATGGTCAAGAAAGTGAGGAAGGAACAGGGGAGAACAGCTCTGACAAAGGGTCATCATGACTCAAAACATCGGCTCTATTCTCTCTCCGCAGATGCTGCCAGGCCTGCTGAGATTTTCCAGCATTTTCTGTTTTTGTTTCAGATTCCACCATCTGCAGTATTTTGCCTTGATATAGGGGAGAAAGTATTACTGTGACTGTAAAGGCAATCTTCCAGAGAGTTGCCACGGGTGTGATGGGTTAAAGTATCCCCTCGGAAAACTCTCTGAGGTAGATATTGAACTTGGCACCCGATCATCAGACCGGCCTTATGGATCAGTCACTTGTGGAAGAAACTCTCATTCAATGGCTGCCATGAAAATCGGGCCTATCCCATAACTGGCAGCTGACGCACAACGCCAGGTCGATGCTCAAGCATGAAGTTAAACATCAACCCATAACTCCGTTCTGATTTATTCAAAAACAGCATGTAGGGCACAATGAACTGTGTGGCAATCTTAAAAAGGCCACTCTGTCAAAACGCACGAAAAGCTGAAAGCTGCTGATTCAGAAGACTGCTCTGTTCACTCTGTACCAGTGTTCTGTCAGGGTGCTTAGTGCACCGTGACTTACATTAGACTGTGCAAGCTCTAAAGTGCTGTCTGACATACCAATTGGACAGCCTGTCAATATAATAATAAAGGTTGCTGCAGCGTTAATATACTGTCACTGGATGTCACTTGGACAAGTAGTAAATAAGATTGGATAGTCTTGCTTTTTTCCCCTCTCTTCTTTTCCACACTGGGCTCTGCTGCGACTCATGCTGAGATAATGGTTCCACAGGTTGTGGAGGCGTCCTGATAATTTATCCAGGCAGGACTGACATATGAAGAGGATTGTACTCACTAGAATTTAGAAGAATGAGAGGGGATCTCATAGAAACATATAAAATCCTGATGGGACTGGACAGGCTAGATGCAGGAAGAATGTTCCCGATGTTGGGGAAGTCCAAAACTAGGGGTCACAGTCTAAGAATAAGGGGTAAGCCATTCAGGACTGAGATGAGGAAGAAATTCTTCACTCAGAGAGTTGTTAACCTGTGGAATTCTATACCACAGAAAGCTGTTGGGGGGAGTTCATTAGATATGTTGAAGAGGGAGCTGGATGTGGCCCTTGTGGCTGAAGGGATCAAGGGGTATGGAGAGAAAGTGGAAGTGGGATACTAAAAGTGCATGATCAGCCATGATCATATTGAATAGTGGTGCAGGGCTCGAAGGACCGTATGGCCTACTCTTGCACCTATTTTCTATGTTTCCAACCAGCCTTTCTGTACACATGAATCTCCACACTCCAAAGATGTGTGGGTTTTGAGCCCAGTGATATACCACTGGGGTAAATTGGATTTGGAATTCTGAATAATTCTCAAATGTCAGAACTGACCAAAGGGATGATGTAAGATGCCACATCAAACATTCATTATTGCAACACCATGGGCGCAATTTTTAATTGATTCCAGGGGTAGGCCCAAAATTTCATGCCACTGGGAGCATGTGATGAATAGCCACTTGAATCAATTCCTTCTCTCTTGTGCTGACTAGCATTTTCCTGTGGGTAGGTGGGCCCCCGAAGTGGGCAAAACGCAGCAGGAGAAAGGAGGCAGCTCCTGGGGGGGTGGGGGTGTTATGATGGCCACAAAGGCCATGGGGGGTCATTAATAGATCTCCCCATGGGCTCTGTGGAGTAAGACCTCCATATTGACCAATCTGGAGATTTGCCCGATAGGAAGCTTTCAGTGGGGTGTTAAACCTGTTACTTCACCGGACCGTGGTTGTAGGCCCCGAGGTGTTGCACTACCTAGCTGTGAATCGCGGGAGTGGCCTCTTTCTTGGTTCGCTATAAGGAATGCTTCATAGAATCAGAGACTAGAATCATAGATTCCCTACAGTGCAGAAGGAGGCCATTCAGCCCATCGAGTCTGCACCAGCCATAATCCCACCCAGCCCCTATCCCCGTAACCCCATGTATTTACCCTAGCTCGTCCCCCTGACATTAAGTGGCAATTTAGCATGGCCAATCAACCTAGCCCGCACATGTTTGGAGTGTGGGAGGAAACTGGAGGAAACCCATGCAGACACGGGGAGAATGTGCAAACTCTATAACGACAGTGACCCAAGCCGGGAATCGAACCCAGGTCCTTGGCGCTGTGAGGCAGCAGTGCTAACCACTCTACCATCATGCCACCCCATGTCTGATCATTTACTTCAATGCCTTTTAGCCCACACTATCCCCAAATCCCTTTATATCAGTGGCATTTAGAAATATGTCAATCTCTGCTGTAAACATACTCAATGATGGATGTTCCACGGTCCTCTGGGGAAGAGAGAATTCCAAAAATTCACAACTCTGTGACTAAAAATATCATCACCATCCTCAGTGGCATCCCCCTTATTTTGAAATTGTGCCCCTTGGTTCTACGCTCCCCGACAGGGGAAAGGTCCTGCCTGCATCTATCTGGTCTATCCCTTTAAGTATTTTGTTAGACGGCAAACTACTGGAATATATAATTTGTTGGTCAGGCTACTTTTCCTTTAAGAGATATGAGCTGTACTTTCTGTAGTGAATGATTTCCTTTCATCCTCGCTTACTTCCATGTACCTACAGGGCAGGAATATTTTTCTTCTTAATGACTTTCAATTTTTTTCAAACGGAGGGTCTGAGACAGGAGGATCGGCAAATACGAGGATCTAGAATCGGCAAATCCTCATTAAATTAAGGGAATAAAAGGCCAAATTCAAACCTTTTGCCTATTTCCAGTCTTAATTACTGTCTAAATACAGCATAAAGGCAGCTGAGCCATGCTTTATTGAGCAAACTGTTGTCAGAAACCACCAGGGACCTCTTTTCTATCTTTTCTCCGTCTGTGCGATGAATTATGGGATCGAGTAGGAGCTGCGCCGAGAGCAGTAATAACAACGCAGAATATTTCAAATGACTGGCAGATTTTTTTCCCCTCTCGGTGCTTCTGTTTTATCTCTTTCAGCTTGAAACTATTTAATTCTTTCGGATGCATCCCTGCTGAGATTCCAGTCCCAAATCCTGTTTCCGCTTTCCATTTGATATTCAATCTAAATGTCACTATTATAACCCACCAATGCTGCACACACAATGTGTGTCTGGTATCCGAGTGTGTTTACGGTGGGGGAGATGATTATGAAACAGATTGTTCATTTTATTTCACTTATGGCGTCACTTTGCCACCGGGCAAAAATATAGTGCCAGTGTGTACTTGTGTGCCAGTGTGTACTAGTGTGCCAGTGTGTACTAGTGTGCCACTGTTACCTGGTGTGCCAATGTGTACTGGTGTACACTAATGTGCTCTGGTGTGCCAATATGCACTGGCATGCCAGTGTGCACTGGTGCGCCAGTGTGTATTGGTGTACACTGATGCGCACTAGTGTACACTGGCATACACTGATTTGCATTGGTGTACGCTGATGTGCACTGCTGTACCAGTGTGCCCTGGTGTGGCAGTGTGTACTGGTGTACACTAATGTGCACTGGTGTGTCCTGGTGTACACTGGTGTGCTGCACTGCTGAGTGGAAGAGGAATGCTAGAGGGTCAGTCAATGGGGTTTGGCTCCAAACAGCAATTGCTGGAACTCTTTTGAGAGCAGGCAAGTTGTCCTATTCTATTCTGGGAATGGGAAGCAGGAAAATTAAAAAGAGGAATTGAAATTCTAATGACTCAACTGGTAAGCTTCAGTCGCTAACCTGTGTTCATCGACCTCAGCCTGGGCAGCATGAAAGTTGGTCTAACTCATGTATGTAGCCTGGGCTAGTGAGGGGGGGAACATCAGGCCATTTCCTACTGCGGGTAAATATGCAAAGACCTCTTTAGGAAAGTGTGGGCCTTAGATGAAGACAGAGAGTTAAGGTTGGCACATGTTGTCCTCCATTCCCACACAAACTGCTAACATCATCTTGGCTTACAAATGAAAGTCATACACTACAGGATGACTACCAGTCAATTTGCTGCCATTCTTATTTTCTGTGTCCTCCATCTGGGAAGATGGCGAAGATTTCTCTGCAACCATCTTTTTTTTGCCGGTCTGACATTTCCTCAAAGGCTTCTTTTAAATCCTTCCTAATCCTTTCTGTCTCAGAAACAGAATACTTTAGTCTTGTTTAGGACACCATCCAATGTCTCAAGCTCGGGATTATCTAAAAAAGATCAACAGGCAGCCTGCTCTGGGACCTCAGAGGCCCATTGTTTTACTGGGTCAAGGGTTCAAACACTCCTTGTGCTGGGAAATCCTTTTGCAGCATTTTATGGCTTAACTCACTAAACTTTTTGCATCATGAGGAGTGAGACATGAGGGGCCATAGCAAAGCTGCATTTTTCTTGCTGCCCCTTCCTTATTCCCCAGTGGAGACGACAAATACTCCTCCGCCCTGCCAATGCAGCTCTTGTGTTGGCCGCTCCCTGACAGGCAATGTTATCACACTTTTTACTCTTCATAATGAGGAACTTATCATAAAGAGAAAGGGAACTTTTGAAGCTGAGTTACCATCACTAACATCGACTGAAACTGAGTTACCATCACTAACACCTACTGAGACTGAGGTCGAGAAGGCGGGGCCTTCATGAATAACCGCAGCCGGTATGGGAATTGAACCCATGCTGTTGGCATCGCTCTGCATCACAAACCAGCTGTCCAGCCAACTGAGCTAAACTGACCCCATTGTACTGTGTACAATTCGACTCACTACATTGTGGGAACATCCGAGAACTGGAGCAGGTACAGGAAAGTGCAACTAATCTGATAGTTTGATTGAGGCATCTGAGATACGAGGAAAATTCTGTAAAAGCTGGGAATGTTGACACGGAGAGGAGAGTGCTCGCGGGTAATCTTATAGAAGTTATCAAATCTTCAAAGATATGGACACGATAAAGATCAACGGGGCTGGGGGGGAGGAAATCTCCTGTCCCACCCGCCATGGGAATCGTAGCGGCCGGGGAGTGGACCATGCAAAGGTTGGGTGGGATTCTCTGGTTTTGGGGCGAGCGTGGTGGGAGAATCCCACCCAACATGTTTAAAGGGATCAAACTTGGAAGAGAGAGAATTAAAGGTGGTGAGAATTAACTACTTGACACAGAAAATGGTGAATGAATGGAATGATGGTCTGCCAAAGAAGGCAGCGTGGATAATTTATTTGCTGATGCATGACTGATGAATAATTATTCATAGCAAGGTTTGATAGAGGGGTACAGTAGACAATGGGACTCCTCGGGTGGATTGTAGTGGAGTTTCCTTGCTCTGTACTTCTCTATGCATCTATAGGTTACATCCTGAAGTCAACCTTATCTACTGGGCCAATGTTCATCCCTTCCCCCACAACCACACCATCGATTGTTTGGAGAATCAGTTGATTTCTAAAATGACCTCAATGCGTGTCAGATGCAATGTTATCACTCTACTGTCACCATCTCAGGGAAATCTTGGAAGACAGCACAGCACCTTTCAATGGCTGCCATTATTTGACACCTGACCTCCCATTTGACCTTTTGACACCTCAGCCCCACAAGGTGTGTCACAAAATGTGCCCAGGAACCCCTTCACATTGCAAAAGCTGCCTTCTCCTCTCCGCCCCTCCCCTCCTCACACACACACACACACACACACACACAAAGTTGTCTCATCAGGTAGTTATTTCTCAGTGTAGTCCAAGTGTAAATGGTATAAATAGGTGGCTGGCAGGCTCCAAGCCCATCTTTTAAACCGTGAAACCTCATTGAAATGCAGCAGGAACACTGTCTTGTCATAGCATGTTTTAGCGTGACATAGCAGCATGCAGCATGTTATTACATTCTCCCATCATGCACCAGGCAACAGTGTACAAGCGCCAAGGTATCATCACCACAAGGCACAACACATTACCAAAACAAGTGGGGAAAAACTTTTGGGATGCAAAAACGGGGACCCACAGACTAGTGCAAATTATCTGAACTGTGCTGTGGGGGTTTAGTTTTTTTTAATAAAAAGATTATTCATATGTAATGTGGGTTAAAAAAAGTAAAAAAGAAAAACACACCAACCTTCTCGTAGCTCTGAGGGATGTAGGGGGTTTGATGCAGAACACAATGACATGGGGAGAAGAGAAATAGGGGAAACACAGAGAGAGTAAAAAGGCCTCTTCAAGGCTTTTAGCTGCAACATCTACTCTCACTAACGACCTTTGACCTTTTCGCCTAAACCTTCAAGAATCAATTTTTTTTTTAGTGTGTCGCCTCAATAATTAGTCCTGAGGGAATCGATATTTAACTCAAACAATTCCACTGATAAATCAAATTAAAAAATAAACAAAAACTAACGCAAGGCTGTTGCATTATCTTAAAACACATAACTCAAAAAACATTTCCTTCATTCCCTTTCCATCTTTTTCACTTCTTGCGGTCGGCTTCAGAATTTTGATGGCAAGCTTCCCCCCCGCCCCTCCCTCCCCCCACCCTCCCACCCACAAGAAATAACGCTGCCCTCTCGCCGTTCTTCCCAGCATGCTCGGCAATTTGGTCCCCACCTTGCCCCGCCACGCGGCAAGCCTTCTGAAGGAGTGAAAGAGATGCAGCTGGATTACCCCCAGCGCTGGGTGGGAACAGCCGACTCGAGGTCTCAGCCTCTTGTGCCGAGGGCGCGTCAGCCTGCAGCGCTCTGGGCCGGGCTTTGTCCCGCAGGTTGACTGCGCGCTTCTCGCTGGCAAGAGAGAGTCCACTGTTCCCCCCTCCTTCCCCCCCCCCCACCCCCCCCCCCCCACCCCACCCCCACCACCCCTTAGCAGCCACAAATCCTTTTTTAAAAAAAAACACAGTCAAACCTTGTATGTCGCGGGTTAGGCAGGAAAGCTCGGAGAGGGATCAAATATCCATCCCCCTAACATTATTTTATAATTAAAATTACAGGGGGGGGGGGGGGGGAAAGAAATAATTTGTGTTATCTTCAATACATCACCAATGACCTTTCACCTTTCCATCCAATTGATACTGCTATCTTTCCTAATATCATAACTTGTCTAACGGCAGCAGGTCACAAGTAGAATTTTTCAAATGACATATTACTTCATCCATGACCTTTGACGCCTCAGAGGTCAGATCTTCAGGAGGTTGAAGCGGCCATCAAGCAAGTGTCCCCCCAACACCGGAGTCAGCTCGTTGCCTTGGTCACCGCTTCAGCCTCTGAAGAGGGAGCTCAGGGGCACCGGTGATTTACAGGCAATAGGAAAGAACACAATTTTTAACAAAACAAATCACTTTCTTACGCTGTGAGTGGTACTTTACATAGAAGGCATGCAAAGAGGATAATATATTTTTTTTAACAATTTGTATTCTGGTAAATTGACTGTTGGTGGAGTGAATTCATAACTCTCAGCTGGGAATACTGATCTACTTACAGCGCAGCCATTATGTTAATATACTGCATTAATATTTCCCCTTTGTGTTGTCATTTCATCATTCTCAAATTATTAGTTGTAACAGCATAAGGAGAGGGTGGCCTCGAGCAGCTTTGCACTGCTCGAACAAGAGGAACGGAGAATACATCAGAAATAGATGCCTGTCTGATGGAAATAAACATCAGAGGCCACACGGTCTCTGCCTTGCTAGTTAGGCATGATATGGAGATGCCGGCGTTGGACTGGGGTGAACACAGCAAGAGTTTTAACAACACCAGGTTAAAGTCCAACAGGTTTATTTGGTAGCAAATGCCATTAGCTTTCGGAGCGCTGCTCCTTCGTCAGATGGGGTGGATATCTGCTCTCAAACAGGGCACAGAGACACAAAGTCAAGTTACAGAATACTGATTAGAATGTGAATCTCTACAGCCAACCAGGTCTTAAAGATACAGACAATGTGAGTGGAGGGAGCATTAAGCAGAGGTTAAACAGATGTGTATGTACCCCCGCAGCTTGCCTCCTGGACTTGCAGAATCTCACTGGCTGTCCTGTCTGGAGACAATACACATCTCTTTAACCTGTGCTTAATGTTCCCTCCACTCACATTGTCTGTATCCTTAAGATCTGGTTGGCTGTAGAGATTCGCATTCTAATCAGTATTCTGTAACTTGATTTTGTGTCTCTGTGCCCTGTTTGAGAGCAGATATCCACTCCATCTGACGAAGGAGCAGCGCTCCAAAAGCTAATGGCATTTGCTACCAAATAAACCTGTTGGGTTTTAACCTGGTGTTGTTAAAACTCTTGCTAGTTAGGAAGCAGGGGTAGAGGGAAAATTATCCCTTTATGGCCAGTGGATTTGTTTTCTGCTTCTGGGACTCATTGGGAGTGGGGAGGGGGAGGGGTTAGTAATGATTTTCTTCTCTCATTATGGAGGCGTGCCCTTTTGGGAGCACAAATGAGGGGTGCACATGGCAGAAAAATCTGATTGGCGCAGCCAGTGGTCATGCACAGATTCAAAATGTGACAACTCCCAGTCCAACCTCCTGTCTTACTGCCATGCCTCTATCAATCTAGCGATCTTGCCTAAATCTTTACTGGCCTTTGTTGTTTATCCATCTAAATGTTCCTGTTCCTTGTTTTCTCTCCTGCTACAGGCCTTTGGCCTTCCCTTCAGATTCCCCGTTAAAAAAGAGAGTGAAGAAAGAATGTGGAAGAGGGCAGGAGAATGGGACTAAGTGGATATGAGAGTGAAGCCTGCCACAGGGTTCACTGTGCTGTAAAATTCAATGATACTATCATACATTTTTCTCCCCCTGCCCTTGGACATTAAGACACAGATTTACTGAGTGCTGTTTAATGCGTGTGTGTGTGTGTATGTGTATATGTGTGTGTGCTCGTGTGTGCATGTTCATGTGTGTATGTGTGTGTGCGCATGCATTCGGGTATGTGCGTGCGTATGTGTGTGCTCATGTGTGCATGTTCATGTGTGTATGTGTGTGTGCGCATGCATTCGTGTATGTGCGTGCGTATGTGTGTGCATGTGTGTGCTCATGTGTGTACGTGTGCCTGTGTGCATGTTCGTGTGTGCATGTCTGTGTGCATGCATATGTTTGTGTGCGCCCTATACAAGATTTCTCATAACACAAAGGTGGATTAGTGCTCAGAAAAGCTTGCCTCTTGTGGTATTAAATCAGTTTGATAGACTAGCTCCCCTGAAGCAAGATTAAGAGCATTCTCACTTTCAAAATTCTTGTTCCTGTTTTATTGATATGGATCTCTGCCAGTTTCCTGCAGTCTGGAACGTAAAGTTGGCAGAATGAGCTAGATTGTAGATTGGAAAAGGATCACTAATGGTAGGGAGCGACCAGACCTCATTTCGGGCAGAGCTGTGCACAGTAATATGGCGATAGTGTCTAAACAAATGCAGCCGCCACCTGCTTCATTGCAAAAGAATTAGTCTTTTGGTGCACTTTAAACACCAGACGTCTTGAAGTAGCTTTTTATTTTTGCTACCAAAGACTTGGCTCCAATATGCACTGAGATATTGGAGAATGTCATATTTTTATTTTAAAAAAGCAGGAAGAAAAAGAAGGCTGATTGCCATGCTTTCATCTCCCGGGCTGGAGCTGGAGCTGTGCCCAGGCGGATGGGATGAAAGACTTCTTTCTGTCAGCTGTTAAAGAATCAAAAATTTAATGAGTGAATCCTCCAGCTCCGCTCTCAACGGACTCGAATTTGCAGCACAGAGCTGCTCGTGATTCAATATCAATTCACTCTGATTGGGCCGTTTTATTCAACGAGGTTACAGAGATTGCAAGGCTTTAATTGAAACGATTCATCCTCCACTCAAGACTCCTCTCATGTTGAGGTTGGTTGGTATGGATTATTCGCCTCGAGGCACTGATAGGACTGAGTCATAGAGTGGCACGGTGGCACAGTGGTTAGCACTGCTGCCTCACAGTGCCAGGGACCCGGGTTTGATTCCCGGCTTGGGTCACTGTCTGTGCAGAGTCTGCATGTTCTCTCCGTGTCTGCGTGGGTTTCCTCCGGGTGTTCCGGTTTCCTCCCACAGCCCGAAGGCCGTGCCGGTTAGGTGCATTGACCATGCTAAAATTCTCCCTCAGTGTATCCGAACAGGTGCCGGAATGTGGCGACTAGAGGATTTTCACAGTAACTTCATTGCAGTGTTAATGTAAGCCTACTTGTGACACTAATAAATAAACTTTTAAAACTTTTAAGCTTCAAAACTTGGGGAGGGACTGAATACATATGGCAGGCGACAACCTAACAACATTTCTGGGAGGGGCAGTGACAGAGCTGCTTAGTTGTGTCATGGTGGAGAGGGGCTGAGGGTGGGGCGGGAGATGAATTTTGCCACAATAAGCAGAAGAGTCAAAGAGAGAGGCACCTTCCCTCGTTCTTGAGGACACATAGACCTTCTGCACAAGGCGAGATAGCCTGTGCGATAACACAGTCCAAAGATGTGCGGGTTAGGTTGATTGGCCAGGTTAAAAATTGCCCCTGAGATGCGTGGATTAGTGGGTAAATATGTGGGGGGAGGGTCTGGGTGGGATTGTGGTCGGTGCAGACTCGATGGGCCGAATGGCCTCCTTCTACACTGTAGGGTTTCTATGATGATTCTATGACTTCATTGCCACAGAAGGAGGCCAGGTCATTGAGTGTAGATAGGTTATTGATTGGTAAGGGGATCAAAGGTTACGGGGAAAAGGCGGGAGAATGGGGTTGAGAAATAAGTCAGCCATGATTGAGTGGCAGAGCAGACTCGATGGGCCGAATGGCCTAATTCTGCTCCAATAGCTTTCATCATGATTACAGCTTTGGTTTTGAGAGCTACACGCCAATTTTTTTTTCCAATCTGAAACTTTGGTTTTGCAGTTAAGGGCATAGACATCACATCCCTTCTTGATTGCTCTCATGTATTCATTATTCCACAACTGAACCCATCAAATCATCTACCACCTGGTCTCTATTGCCAGACTAAGCTATTTTTGGATGTCTCGTCTATTTTAGTTCTTAGAGTATAAGCCTCCCGAGACTGCAAAGAAGCCATGGGGAGACATTCATTTGTCTCTTAGGTTTGTCTCCCATCAGGGACTGATAAGCCACATGCATGTTCTTTAAAGGGTTCCCTGCTGTGTGAAAGCTCATCGAATACCAACCACAGAACTCACTAATGACTCCCAACTCCTTCCTGCCGCCCCTGGAGATGCCTAGAGTTTGAGTCGCGCAGTACAATGCTGCTGCTTGCCGACCTCTCTGTCAGTGTGTTCCTTCCCTGGCTTACAGGAAACATTGAATAAAATACTTGGCATTTAGTCCTGTTTAAAATGACAACACAAGTTAGGGAGAAATACGATACATGTTCAGGCAGCGCACTTTACTTAATGGTCTCTTGAGTTCTTAAAGCAATTGCAATGGGTTGGTTACTGCACAGAACCCCGGTTACAATGACCAGGGAGGATTTGGGAAATGGTTTCGGGAACAGTTCATTTTTGTAGTGATGTCAATTGGGATCAGCTGAATTGGACCAAGATAAAAAACCCGATGGTGTGAGGCTCAGGATCTCCCTGCACACAATGTCCGATTTTTAGGCGTCAAGGGATTTCTAGAAACTGCATGCTGTTTGTGTACGCATGAGAAAAAATACGACATTTTGCCATCAGCCTTTTTCCAGATCTATTCTTAGGTGGAGACATCGATGGTAGATTCAACAATTCCCAGCTGATAGTTATTTCTGGAAGAAACTGAGTAGACAATTGATAGTTTAGAGATGGACAGCAGGTTTATCCCTGATTTACCCAAATTTGTGGAAAATTACACAGGGCATGATATTTAATCCTTTCCCACTCCTCTGCAATCAATAATCATTGGGTCAAAATCCAAATTATAAAAAGATATTGTAAATAATTTAAATAGTTGAGAACCAACAATATTTTTCGGTGGTTTGGAAAATCCACTGGCCTTATCTTCCATTCCAGCTTTTGAGGCAACAGTTGTCAGCCATTTTGTGCTTTTACACAATGTCCCATAATATGTTTTTTCTGGCATGTTACTCAAGAATTTTTTGAAATATAAATTTTTTAGAAAATATAACACTATGCAATTAGGTAACTTAAATTTGAAGTTACAACGTTCTGTAGACTCAAGGAAAAAGAATGAAGGATCTTATCTATTAATGGCCTTGAGTGAGAGGAGTCACTATTCCATGGGCTGGGTTTCAGATATGATGGGATCAGGCTGAGGTAATTACATACACAGCAAAAATAAATGGGAATTCTTTATTCCAAACTAGTGTACACTTTGTACAATGGAATTCCACCTTTGGACAAAAGGGATCAAGGCTGGAATGGACAGAGAGACAGTGAGATCCGGGACCTTTTAATTTCTGTCCCTGTACATCGACTCTCTTCAGTTGAGCTCAAACACATTCTGTAATGACAAGTTGCGTAAAAAGGCTGAATTAGATCCTTCCCTCACTACCTAAAGTTTATAGCTTATCTTCAGATAGAACAAGGGCGTATATTTCATGGTTTGAAGGGGGCTTGAAAAGTCTTGGCCAAGAGACCGAGTGATCAGCAGGTAATCCAAATAAAATGAACCAGCCAATGCTGCAATTGGATTGGTTGCAGCAGTGTTGTAACGGCCTCAACGAGGTCCATGAGGTGGGCCTCTTGGAGTACGAGCTTCCTGATTGACGCAATGATTGCCTGTCCAATCAGGGAGTCTCACATGTATATATTGAGGAATGACAGGGCGACTGAGACTCCGGATTCTGACTTTGTACCTGAAGCACTCTTAGGAGTGGAATAGAGTTTGTAAATAAAGGGAATCTGGTGAAGGGACACCGGCCTCTGAGGAGTTATTTCGAGTATGCTCTCACCATGCCAGCTGGCCCTTTCGTTAGGTGCACCAAGTGGATCCTAACACACTTGAACACGGTCATGATGAGGGAACACTTTTTAATATCCCTCCCTGTCTTTATATTGCACAATCCGGTCGCTACTCGATTCTGGCCAAAATAAATGATGGCACTTGGGCGTGCTTATTGAACATCCATCGTCAATGGTGGATAAAGAGGGAATGTCACATGACCATTTCTATCCAATCTCATGAATTAGCTCAATTCTTCAATCAAACAGAACCAGCATAGTGACATCACATGGGTATGATATCACCCAAGTTAGTTTTCACTATGTAACTGAATGACATCTTCTGACACTAATCAATAAACTTTATTTAAACTTTATTCTGCTAAAGTTGATCAAATGGCTCTTCCTTTTTTGATCCCCTCGCTTTTAGACCTCCACCTTTGAGTTTGGATTACTTTTGTTTGAAGTTAGATGACATCAGAATAATTAACTACAGAACCTTCTAGATCTTCTGGAATGGGGGACTTTCACTGTTCTGCCCTATCGGAGTAGGTTGCCACTGTGATGGGCTGTACTCCGGGAGGTTTCATCGTGTAACCCGCATCCCACCCCCCACCCCCCTCCCTCCTCCCCCCACCCCACCCCGCACCGCACCCCACTCTTCCCATAAATCAGCTGACACTTCCATCCTTGTGACTTACTAAACCAATCAGAAAGCAAAAAAAACCCTCAACACCCAATTGGATGACGCTTGACTGTCAGTCAAACCAAGTCTTACTTCGCCTCATTTTCAATAGTTTTATGTCTGGTAAAGAGAAATGAAAATGGCCGTACAATCAAACTTTCTTAATGTTCCGATGGGCTTTCTCCAGGGTCGCACACAACAATGTCTTGGAGATTGCCCTCCAATTCCTGGAGACTTCAGGCCAATCCTGGAGGGTTGGCAACCCTATTTTGGAGAGTGCAAAACAAAGGTGCTATCTTGTCTGGGTCATTTTACTCTTCTCCCTTCCTAAGGAGTTCACCTCTAATTAAATTAGCTTGTTTGACAATCTTCCCTATTTATTTTAAACTACCTCTCACATAAATGGATTTTAGCAGGAATTACAGAGGGCTGGAGGACTTAAAATGATTTATTCTTCAGACAGGCAGTTTCCGCCTCCAATCTCCTCAGTAAATTAATCAGCCAGGGTGATGGAATTGACCTCGTTGTACCCGGGTCAGGGAGAGAGTTCAAAGTTCGTATCCCTGATTATTATCCAGCATTTCCAGCAGGAAGAATGTGTTTACTGTTAGACTAAACACTATTTGTAATTTTGATGGAAGCGATTCGGGATTTTAAGGAATTGGGCACGTCCTTGCCGGACTCCCCCGCAACCCTCATCCCGTGTCACTTCACATAAACCGCTAGGAATAGGCCGGAGATGCGGTTTTAGCAAAACCCTTTTCAGAAAGTGGGGCCAAGCATCAGACACAAACTGCTCCAAAAAAAAAAGGCTTTGCATAGAATCCCTTGAGTGCAGGAGGAAGCCATTCGGCCCATTGAGCCCCCGTCGTCAAATTTTACCTGCCATTAAGGCTACGATATTCCTCCCAGGAGATCTGATGGATTTTCCCAGAAGTTTTCACATAAGAATCCAACATAACCAGAATATACGCCCCTGTGCTGAACTGCTTTAATAGAAAACAAACACTCAGGAAACTAGAAGATCATAGAAGTCGTGCGAGAGACCCAGCACCCTTTAGTGAGAGGGTGTTGAGTAATCAGCCGCTCCCTACCTCTCACGTAAAGATTAGCAGGAGGAGAGTATCGCACTCCAGCGTTATTCGATGCCACGCACTCGTATTTCCCCTGGTCAGTTTCTTCACTGTTCTCAATCTGCAGAGCACCTGTCAGGAGACAAACGGCAGCGGGGGGAATTAAAATCCCAGGAACTCTTACACACGGCATGCAGAACTGGCTGCATTTCCCCCCCCCCCCCCCCCCCACTTCCCCCACTGACCTTCCTCCCCGTTTGGATTGCCAATGCTGATTTGTCCCAAGACCCGTTCACCCAAAGTATCGCTCACTAGATAAACAGCTGGCAGGCTCGGGGCAAGGTTGCACGAGGAGAGGTGGGGTCCTTATTCCAGGATCTCTTCTGGAGTGCCAGGGGACCTCTTTTCAGATGTGGTGTTTTTCCAGAGGAGCTTCCTCCTCCCCCCACCCCGGGACACTCTGAAGACTCTGCCTACCTGTCCAAGGCAGTCAATGCCAGTCACCAGTGCTGCAAAACTCAAGGGTGCCCACACGCAGAGCAAACAATGTGTGCGGCCTGGTCAGCTCTAGTGCTGCAGAGAGGAAGGTGGGAAGTGATTCTTTTAACCTCACTCTGACTCCCAAAGTCATTGCAACAGTTAGCAATGACTGAGTTTGTAAAAGAAGATATAGATTAAAGTTCCGATAGATAGTGTGAAGTAAGATCACCAATTGGCCCCTGAACCATCTGCCACGGCAGTCACAACAGGGCACAGTTACAAATATAGTGCATGCCTGTTAAACGGGGCCAGTCCATTTAACAGAGATCAGCTAAGGTTATCATCCACAGATTCGCTCGGTGCTCCAGAAAGGAACAGAAAACTCCCTGGGCGAGATTTTCCGGCCATGCTCACCCAGGGCCCAAAAATCCTGCCCGAGGTCAACGGAACTTTGCATGGTCCGTGTCCCGCCCGCTACGATTCCCGTGGCGGGCGGGATGGGAAAATTCCGCCCTCTGTGACTGCACTGGCATTAAGAGATGTGCCCACTAGTGTGGGCATCTTATCATGCAACCAGCTCCAACCTTGGCGGGCAGGAATCTTTACGGCCTGCTCTCAAAGCAAACACTGACTCCAGTTACTTCTTACTCAGCGGTAACCCTTTGCAAGGAGGCATTGTCTACTAACCTAGCCTGGCATATTCTCAGTCCCATTTTAACCCAACTGTATTGACTGCCGCAAATTCTGCCAATCACACTGCCACAATCTCTTGACAGTTCATAGATTCATAGAAACACTATGGTGCAGAAGGAGGCCATTCGGCCCATTGAGTCTGCACCTACAACAATCCCACCTTGCCTTATCCCTGTAATCCCACATATTTAGCCCGCTGATCCCTCTAACCCACGTATCCCGGGACACTAAGTGGCAATTTAGCATAGCCTATGCACCTAACCTACACATCTTGGGATAGCAAAGACATCTTTGAACTGTGGGAGGAAACCAGAGCACCCGGAGGAAACCCACGTGGACACGGGGAGAATGTGCAAACTCCACACAGACAGTGACTCAAGCTAGGAATTGAACCCAGGTCCTTGGAGCTGTGAGGCAGCAGTGCTAACCACGGTGCCACTGTGCCGCCCTTAAATGATTAAATCCGAGGGGAGATGGAGGGCGATGGGAATATGATACTAAATGGACATGTCACTAGCAAGAGGAATATGGGCACTGAATGTGGATTAGATTGAATACACTTGTTCAAGTCTGAATCATGCACACTCTAATTAGTTGGGAAATTTGTTTGGGATCCACATTCAAAATAAATCACCCTACATAGGGGAAGATTGAAATGGGTACAAATAAACTTCAGCACTTACAAAGCTAACCAAATCTAATACACTCAGGATGAGATATTAGTTCTCCGCTCCAGGCCTTGTCATTTCTGATTGAATATTCAGACCTTCACACGATCACCCCCTTACACAGCCCATTGTAGCCTTGGCAGCAAACAGCTATGAACCCTGGCCCCGCACACTCCGACATATTTCATGTCAAGCTGGTTTATTGCCTTGGGCCACTCTCTTGTGATTTATTTGTACAAATGCCACTGTAAAGGGCATCTTACAGCTGGAGAAAACACATCTGAGGTCACAGGCTTCATTCCTTAATGAGGGTCTGGGCCTTGATGCTGCTGGTTTTCCAATCCCAGCTCTGAAACAGTGACATTTATTACTCAGATTATGTTCCTAAAATGAAAAATAGCAGATGAGATATTTTTCAAAGCTTCTTTGTGAGGAACATCTAGAACTTCCTCTCCGGTTTTCATCCCTTCTCTTCCCAGGGTGATGCTGGTTGCTGGATTCCCACTTGTTAGGTCTCAGCATTTACCCAAGTGGTCACCCTTCATTACTGAGGCCTTGTGACTAAACTGTTCAAACAAGCAGGGGGCTCACAGTCAAACCCAACCTGGCCTCACCTGGCGTCCATGTGTGCACAGCTCCTGATCATCTTTCTGGAGTGGAACCCGAGTTGATCCTTCCCCTGCCCCCCCCAATTTTCCACCGGGACGTTGTGATTAGATGTATCGTCCCAGTCTGACACAGAATCCCTACAGTGCAGAAGGAGGCCATTCGGCCCATCAAACCTGCACCGGCAACAATCCCACCCAAGCCCTATCCGCTTAACCCCAAGTATTTACCCTACGTATTCCCCTGACATGAAGGGGCAATTTAACATGGCTATTCAACCTAACCCGCATATCTGTTAGCCAATAAAGGCCAGGGCTCAACCCCCGCCTGGTCTCTGTCATTCAGACACACTTGGTCAGGAATTCTGGGATGATCACTTTGCTAATGGGCTGAGCATCCAATCCTGATCCCACCATTGTGGGCCTGGTAGCCATTACGATACACAGGGAAGACCCTTCAGCATTGTTATGGGCATATTAGTGGAACTCATTCACACAAAGGCTCTGGAATTTGGGGGGCTGGTGTAATTATAGCACAAGGAAATGTTGCCAAACAATTCCTGCAGTTTGGGGATTTTCAATGGCTTGCTCTGAATAAACATAATAACGGTCAGAGCCTAGCAGAGGCCAGAACCCACAGGGGGCAGACATTGGGGCTGGGGGGTGGGGAGGGGGGGAGCTATGTCCATGTGAAAAGGAGGCCTTTATAGGATGTCCCGCCCCTCCCCCTCTTCTCCCCCCCCCCACCCCTCCCCAATTCCCAAGACCCGAGACCCAAATAGGGCGACCTGACGGGCATCCCCCTCCTGCCCCTGAACTCCACCCGCCCCAGCCTCAGAATTGAGACTGTGAGGAAAGTGGCCAATAGTTAAAGTGGCCAATAGTTAAAGTGGCCAATCGTTGGACCTCTCCACCCGTGAAGGCACCAGTGGAGGACGGTAAAATTCTGCCCAAGGAAACAGGCACCTCTGTGAGCAAAGAAAGCACCCAATATGGATAAGGAGAGAGAACTAAGAATGGGGCATCGAATCGAGAAGGATAGAGAGAGCCCACCTTCTTGATGACGAGATGAACCACAAATCATTTTCTCTTAATTTTGACTCAATGGTAATGAAGCATCCATTGAAATGATTCAAAATCCTCTTGTACCGATAAAATACCGATCAAAACTCTGCAATAATGCCCTCCAAGTACAACTATTTGATATTCCTTGCTTCACTCTCAATGAACAGTCAATACAGGCCAGAACTCTATCACCTCACCCGCCACGGAACCAGCGCGGGCGAGGGTCCCACGATGGAAATCTCTGTGGACCTCGGGTGGAAATTTCCGGTCTCGCCCAAGCGAGGCCCTAAAATCCCGCCCAGAGTGTGTTTACGAAAATGGCAAAAGCCCATTGGGAAAAAAAATGACCCAGTTTTTTAGTCTGTATCCAAAAAGCCCCCACTTCCCTACCCAGATATCCCTTCCTCCTCCATTCCCCCCCCCAACCTTCTTTCCTTCCTTTCCTCAGGTGATTTGGGGTCGCCTGAATAATGGTGAACTTTGGGTACAAACCATCGTCCCACCACACTGTGGCTCAACGTTGAAAATTTGTCAATAAGAGTGCAGCTGCAGCCAAGTCAAAGACTTATGACCCTCTCCTTCAAGAGTCGCAGGGGCCAGGCAGAGAATGACTCGTTGTATCTGCACGGCATGCAAGCCATGAGAAGTTTACAACAGTCAATGGCTTGACGAAGAAGCTTAAGAAATTGGCAGCAAGTGCTTTTCTATCAGCATCGGTCGTGAATCAGAGCACACATTGCTAACTACTAGCTGCCCAGTTTTATCCACACTGGATGGATATCCAGAATACCATAAACGCATCACACTAACTCTCAAGAATTACGTGGATTTCCAAAGAACAACATGGAGAATCTTTCTAAGGTTGCTCCCCACAGGAAAGGATTGACACTCTCATCAAAGAGAGGTGATGTACAATCGTGAGTTCTGGCGCGAGGTGATCCTCTTGGGTTGGAGGTCGATATGTTTCTGCAGTAATGGTGGCAGAGGTTGTGGATGAAGGCTGCAGGAGCCAACAAGAAATAGCATCTCCGGGCTAGCCCAGATTTCAGGAATTAAACTGAGGAAGCAGCAAGTTCAGTCTCACCTCCGACGCACTGACTCATTCTTTCTCCGTGGCACCCCCTCACCCCAAAAGAGTGTGGATTTGGACTGGGGCACTGTCCCAGGGATGCCATTTGCTCTCTGTGGCCTGTTCGTGCATGAGCACTTTGATCATGAGGAACATTATTGCTGAGCCTGGCCCTTACCCCACTTTCACAAACCAGTTCACCTTGCAGCAGCCGTCTGAAGATTAGGCAGTGATAGAACTGGGTAGACAGGGACACTTTTGAGGGTTAGCTTTCTTTTGAAAAATGCAACAGTGAAATCAGAGTGCAAGGCTGCTTCTGCAGACATTGAAACACATTAACATACGTATCTAACATTGAAATAATCTACAGTACGTGAGTTATTGACATTATAAACAAAGATAGATTCTGCCACCTTGTTAATATACAAAGCAAAGACCTTCACATCGCTGGATTCAGTTTAAAAAAATCATTTAAAGAGCACGCCAAAAACATAATTTATTTTTCTTTTTATCGACAAGGCTGCTGGGTACACAAATCATTTCAGCGACGGCATCGTCAAGTGAGTGCCCCGTCTCGACGCGAAGCCACACAGAGATCTGAAGCGCTTCCCTCCGGAGCACGGGTCGCCTCGTCTTCCGCGAGGGGAGGTCTACAATTTTAAACAATTACGACCGCTGCCAAAAAAAAAAAGTTGTTCCGTCAGCTGGTTCCGTGGGAAGGCCGGAGCCACCTGGGTCGAGGGCCCTCAATGCAAGGTCCTCCAAAAGGAATAAATTAATTCGATAAATGACGTGGCTTAAAAATTAAAAGGAGAGAGAGAGAGAAGCTTTCTTGTGGGGTGTTGGGGGGGGTGGTGGGCAGACACTGAGAGACAAATATGGAGCTGTGACTGACTTCATGACACACAAAGCTACGATATGCTTTCAGCTAAAGCATATCGAATAGAGAGAAATCTTGCTCAATTTAATATAAGTCTTTAAAAAAAAAACACAAAGGACGGACTGCGACAAAATACCAGACATAAACTTAAACAAAAAAATCTTTTAAAAAAAATGAAACGATCAGAAAGAAAATGAAAAGGAAAAGTAACCAAAACAAAAAGAAAATTAAAAGAAAAGGTGAAAGTTCACCGACTTCCATCATTCTTACCTCGTATCGGAGTACCACCTGCGAGGATAATATGAATGCAAATAAGATTAAAAAGAAGAACCGTTAGTTGAAGAAGACAGGCCACGGGCTTTTTGCAGCAGAAGCAGATTTTAGAAGATAAGATTTCAGACGTATAAACACTTCACTCTTTTGAACCTGCTGGTGGACCTCCGATTAAAGGAAGACTGCCCTGTCGGGGCAGGTGCCACATTCGAGGGGAAGGCGGAGCTTCCCGTTTCCATTGCAATGCGGCCCCCAAAGCTCGGTCCGCAGTTGCCCACAGAGACGTTCATGGTAACTGTTGCCCGGGGTTTTTTTTTTGTGGGACATGGGCGTCGCTGGCTGGCCAGCATTTACTACCCATCCCTTAGTTGCAGTTGAGAGTCAACCACATTGCTGTCGGTCTGGAGTCACATGTAGGCCAGACCAGGTAAGGATGGCAGATTTCCATCCCTAAAGGGCATTAGACTCATAGAATTAGATTTCATGGAATCCCCTACAGTGCAGAAGAAGGCCACCCGGCCCATCGAGTCTGCACCGACTCTCTGGAAGAGCATCCTATCCAGGTCCTGCAAATCCTGCCAACCTACACATCTACACACCTACTGAAAGACATGCTGGTTTCGGTGCATTGGCCATGCTAAATTCTCCCTCGGTGTACCCGAACAGGCACTGGAGTGTGGCGACTAGGGGATTTTCACAGTAACTTCATTGCAGTGTTAATGTAAGCCTACTTGTGACACTAATAAAACTTAAACTTAATCTTGGGAAACTAAGGGGCAATTTAGCCTGGCCAATCCCCCCTAACCCACACATCTTGGAATAGTAAGGACATCTTTGAACTGTGAGAGGAAACCGCAACACCTGGAGGAAACCCACGCAGAGACGGGGAGAACGTGCAAATTCCACACAGACAGTGACCCAAGGCCAGAATCGAACCTGGGTCCCTGGTGCTATGAGGCAGCAGTGCTAACCACTGTGCCACCATGCCACCTCCTCGTTTAAGTGGGCAGGGGCCTAGGGTGCAACACAGCTGGCTGGTGTGAGACACTCGGCCTGGTCTGTACCAGAGGGGATGCACAGCAGTACAAGGTTCCAGAATCGGGTCAGGTACTGAATTTCTCCCTTTCAACTGACCGAAGCCATTTTGCCCCATCTGGCCGGAAGGCTCACTCAGTCTGGCATTCAGTCCGTGCACCAATTACTGGTGATTGTCTCAGTGAGCATCCTTTACTGTGCGTCAAAGTGGGGTTTAGGGGGTGCAGGGAGTGGGCAGGAAAGGTGGATGGTCAATGTAGCTGAGCCTGTTTGGGCCCATTGAGAATGGGACAGAATTATCAGGGGGTACAGAAGATGGAGGGAGGGTTGCTTGGCGATCCGTGTGATTCGGGTCTTAGGTTACCACCAATGTCACTCAGAAACTAGGTGCCAGAGAGAGATGGAAGAGACACAGGGCAAACCACCACCCCTCCCCCCCCTTGGGTATGTGAGGGAAGCGGCAGGTCTCCATTTTGGGACAGGATTTTAAGGCCTATGCGGCCGGCGGGATCATTTCATAGATTTTCATAGAATCCCTACAGTGCAGAAGGAGGCCATTCAGCCCATCGAGTCTGCACTGACAACAATCCCACCCAGGCCCTATCCCCATAACCCCACATGTTTACCCTCCTAATCCCCCTGACACTAAGGAGGAATTTAGCATGGCCAATCAACCTAACTCGCATATCTTTCGGACGATGGGAGGAAACTGGAGCACCCAGAGGAAACCCATGCAAACACGGGGAGAACGTGCAAACTCTGCACAAATAGTGACCCAAGCTGGGAATCGAACCCGGGTCCCTGGTGTGTGAGGCAGCAGTGCTAACCACTGTGCCACTGTGCCATCAAAGTCAACAGACCACTTAACAGCTCACCACACATTCGGGACACCACCCCCCCCCCATCCCATCGCCAGAGGGTCCATACATTCCCGCCCCAGGCAGGGAAAAAGTAAGGACAAACCTGTGTCTTTTTGCCACTCAGCTGACTACTTTGGTTGCATGGTACAACTTGCCGTGGGCCTCAACGTCTACCAAGGGCGGGAATCTCTGATCTCCTCTGTGTTGGGGCCTGTTGAGGGCGAGACTGGAAAATTTGGCTTTCCAGCCAAAACTCCATTAACTGCCAGCGGGGCCGGAAAATCCCAGCCGCGAACGAGGATGGAAAATTTCGGCCCACATGTGTGATCTATTTGAATTCTTTTGGTTGAATGTCAGCCCATTTCCAACACAAGTTTCATCGCAGTTTCTTGGCTGTTGCTTAATCTAATGGAGCTGCAGTAGGATGTGAGCAACCCTGGAGAAAAACCATAGCAGTATATTTCTTTAAAAATTGTGATTATTAGTTAAAAGAATATTGGAGATGGGAAGCAAAAAAGTTGTTTGCTTCACAGTCAAGGATCATCCGATTGGGTAATGAAGAGCTACTTTGGTTTCTAACCGGCATGGGAAAGCCGGAAGTTGGTCAACTTGAGTGGCCAATGGCGATGGTGTGGGGGCAGGGTACTTGGAGGGAAGAGGTCATGTGATGAAAGCCCCAGGAACACATGCAACCAGAGTCAGCAAACCTCAGCTGACAAACAGGACTCGGATCTCCTTCCTTGTTTTTCAGAGGTCTTCCGATTCCTGCGCACTTTCAACCTTGCGCTGGGAGCCTACACTTGTGCAATCCCAATTTTGGCATCTGTGATTGACAGTGTAGAATCAGAGAATCTCTATAGTACAGAAGGAGGCCATTTGGCCCACCGAGCCTGCACCGACAACCATCCCATCCAGATCCTATCCCTGTCACCCCATGTATTTATCCTGCGAGTCCCCCTGACACTAAGGGTCAATTTAGCATGGCCAATCCACCTTATCCGCAGATCTTTGGAGCACCCGGAGGAAACCCACGCAGACATGGGGAGAACGTGCAAACTCCACACAGACAGTCACCCGAGGCTGGAATCGAACCCAGGTGCCTTGCACTGTGAGGCAGCAGTGTTAACCACTGTGCCACCTTTTAACTAACTAAGCCTTCTGCTTGTAAAGGCTCCAAAAGCAGTCCACTGAATTTTCAGCTGTATGCGTAATGAGAATGAGCCTAAAGATTCATTCCAGCATGAATCTGGATCGTGTGTGCACCCCAAGGCTCAGCCTGGGGCAGACTACCACATATGTACCCTCACTCTAACTACAACACAGCTCACCCAAATAGACCTGGTAATGTGTCAAAAGACCGGGGGGTTGAAAAGCAGGCGAGTTAAGTTCCTGGAGTGGTGAGGTTATAGGGAAACGTGCAGGGCAACAGAACTAACTGAACAGCCATTTTTAAAGGGCTGGCATAGGCTTGATGGACTGAATAGCCATCTCTGTCCTGTAACTGTCCCACATTTACCCTAGTTTGATGTATATTCAAATACTGTGAGCTGGGACCAGCACTGGTCTTCCTCATCACCGCCTCCATCCACCCCTCCCCCAGTGGGTCATGAACAGCTACCATGCAAAACAATCCAATTAGGCAACTCCGAAATTGCTCCGGTTGGATATTTAAAACCATTTTTCAGGAGTCACGGCATTTAATTTGACTCCTCTTTCAGAGTGTGGCACAATCTTCCTTTAAAAGGTGGCAGGTCATCTGGCTACCAGCGAAGTGGCACAATTTCAGGCAACATTTTACCACATTCCTAAAATCCGGCACATCCAAACGCTTGGAGTCTTGGATACTGAGTTCCAATGGGTGACGGAATTTGATTGCTCGGCAGCCATTTTGGAAGGTGGATGGATCTCTGCCTACTCACTGGGGTGTGTCTCGCAGACCGACAGCCTCTCTTCCGCCCATGCCACTGCCCACCAGTTTCCCTTTCCCAAATGGCAGGATGGTGTGTCGCTCAAGACCAAGATCACCAGTGATCCGTGGTCATTTGGCAGACTATAGTGGGGATGGGGTGGGGTACCCTGGATGTCCCAAAGGATAACCTTCCTGATGTATAGGCTTCCTCTCCGCCCACCCCTATACCGACCACAAGTCTATGTGTCTCTCTGAAACAATATGACATGGAAATTCTAATCTGAGTTAAAGAACATTAAGAGTCTCATTTCCAAAACACAACACATCCTCTCTTCACAAGGACAGCCTCGACCAAATTTCTCCCAAAATGAAGCCAGGAAAAATATTGAGAGTAGTTTTTTTTTAAAGTTAGCTTTTATGCTCATCATGGTGTCAGCACTGGGATAAAGAATAAATTCCTTTTACAGTACCAGCACCAAGCGATCCAATGTCAGTTGCTGCACTGTCAGATGCGGAATGAAACTCCCTTCTCCTCTGCTCCCCACGTAGGCTGGGATTCTCCAATCTCGTTCATTCCTGTCCCGCTGCCAGCGAAGACGGAAAATGTTTGGCACTGGGCCACAGTCTCTGCAGCGGCACTGGAGAATGCCAGCCACGGGCGAGGTCAGGGGTTTCTGCCCATTGTGCCTCAGCCCCGACCTCAGAGACAAACACACCCCCCCATTGTACCAACCCGTTGTGTGTCTTTCCTTCCCTGGGTAACTTCTCTTTCTTAGAAGGACAGGGGCCGATCATAGTTCCAGTTGTCCGCCTCACTGGGGAGTGAATCTAGACAGTGACGGCTAGCAAGTCATTTGGCCTCAAAGACATCACCGCAAATCCTGATCCCATCCTTCTCAAACATCCAGATACAACATCCAATATTAAAACTAGCCATTTTATTACTCCAAGCAACTTACTCCTCAGGCAGGGGCACATCTGTGGGCTCACCAAGGCATTTGGGTCTATTTTAAAGTTCACAAAAATGCCCGAACAGCAATACGCCATGGGCCAGTAGATTTGCCCAAGGAGGTGCTAGTCAAATGCAGGATGTTATATACTACACTAATGCCACTTCCTGCTACTTCAAGAAAGGAAACACAACACCCAACTTCAACATCGAAACAAAACAAAGTAAAGTAAAATATATATATAAATAAAGGGGAAACCATCCCTTTCCAAAAGTGTCGGACTTAAAGTTGCTACCAATTTCAGAATGTGCCAAACTGCAGCCTGAAACCGTGTTGAGCTTCTAAAGGGAGTGGGGGTGTTAATCTGTGAGGGTTATTAGGGAACAGTTACGGTTAATAAAGCAGGTTGTTAGGTATTAGGAGAGCACCTATGTGTGATGGTGTGGGCACTGGGAACTATGATTAATTGAAAGGGAGGAGGAGGTAGGGAGGAAAGGGCAGTCAGAATATACCTTTAAGGGTGTTTCCATGGTTTATGATCTAACAGAAGCTTTGCCCAACGGAAGGAGTTTCACATCCAATGCAACAAGTAGGTCCTGAACAGAAATAACTGGTCGCCCTGCCTCTTGACTCCAGGATCAACCAGTCTTCCAAGTTTCTGTGTGAAAGGGAGCTGAATGTTTCCACCCCTCTCAGCTCTGACAACATCGCCACCACCTCCCCCCTCCCCACCTCCACCCCCAACCTTTTTCCCTCATTAACTGCCTTTCGAAATGGGTACAGGGAATTCCACAGTCAGCGCAAGGGAGGAGATTGAATGTTCGAGGAGTGCGTCCAGGGCAATGGGACGAGGGAGAGTGGGCAAAGGGGTGGGCACTGCATGATAGGAAGGAGAGCCACAGGATAAGGCTGGGCATTCAGAGCGGTGGGGGGGTGGGGGGAGATTAACACCCTGGGCAGCGGGAGGGAGAAGGGCAAGTTAAATTCCCCTCCTGGCTGCAGATTTGAGGAACACCGTGTTACTTAAATCTTTATAGTTCAAACAGCGGCTGCCTCAGTGGGCGATCCCTCAAAGGGAATTTTTCATTTCTTTAGTTGGAGACCTGTATTAAAAATAACACGGATCCCCACTGGTGAGTGCAGCCCTTTGGTGCTTCAATCGTCAGTTCCTGGCCTTCACAGGGAGAAGTTTAACAACACCAGGTTAAAGTCCAACAGGTTTATTTGGTAGCAAAAGCCACACAAGCTTTCGGAGCTGCAAGCCCCTTCTTCAGGTGAGTGGGAATTCCCACTCACTTGAAGAAGGGGCTTGCAGCTCCGAAAGCTTGTGTGGCTTTTGCTACCAAATAAACCTGTTGGACTTTAACCTGGTGTTGTTAAACTTCTTACTGTCTTGGACCAATGAGCAGCGGATGGACCTGGACTTTATGGAATGTGCCAGAGTGCGTTCCACGGCCTCAGATGGTGTGGGTGAGTGTCGCTAACCGCCACCCCCCCCTCCTCCCACCTCGAGTTTGGTTTAGAGAATGCGGTCAACCCTGGTTAACGGGAAGTCGGGGCAGTGAGTGAGAGCACAGAGCCAGGGGAAGACTCAGGGGCAGCGGACCAGAGTGGGTCAAGCAGGAATGGTGCAAGCGCCAAGCATGGGGGTGGCTGACCTGCGCAACACCGCCACCAGTAATAGGAGGGCTGCTACTGCACGCTGGACACTCAAAGCATTTCCAGTCGTTTGTTGTGGAGCGTGCCACAGTTCAGTGCTCAGATTAATATTGGAAATCTTATTAAGTATGTGTCCCACTGGTGTAGAAAGGGAGCATCACCACTACAGTGGACTTGTGAACACAGTAATCCCCTTAGGAGGAATACTGACATAGAATTTTTCATTGGGAACGCATGACCTACGCACTAATTTTAATATATCATAGTTATTAAAAATATTGATGGATAGATTTCACTTAATATAAATGCTTATCCCTCTGGCTGATCAGTGATTAATGGGAACTGTAAAGTATGGTGTTCTTACTGATGAATGCCTGGTATAATCTCTTGACTCGCTGTATTATAATATATTATAACAGTGACTACACTTTAAAAGTGCTTCATTGGTTGTAAAGTAATATAAGTAATTCAAGGAGCAGCTTGCAAGGTTTGGGCAGCACAGCCTCAAGGAGCTCACAAGAACCTTCAGTTAATGTCTTGTTCGCTATTGATGAGCTTATAATAGGGAAGGCATGTCTGCCAGTTTCGGACCCTTTCCTTCAACTCTACCCACAGCTCCGTCCCCTTCTCTTTAATTTAGACCCCTCCTCTGCCAAAGGTAAAGGTTCATTATTTGGGTTCAGGCCTCCTTCTGACACCCAAGAGACCATCCATTATATCTGACCCTTGACCTTGAGGCCCATTCTCTGCGATCGACATCATTTGTCACTAATGATGACCAGTTCAAAGTCATGGCCATCGCAAAGCCCAAGCTTGAATTTCATTAGGTTGTGGGTAACCAGAGCTAAGCCTGACCACGCGATGGAAAGATGGGGAAGGAGGGGAGAATATTGTTCAATCATCTGAGTGAATTTGCTTGGAGCCTGGCTGCCCAGTATTTCACTCTCCAATGAGATTCACTGGATAAACATCAAGAGTGGGAGACTAGCTGTTTTTACCAGTCAAGGTGCTACAGCCCACCACACTGCCCAACTGCACCATCCCAACTCTAGAACCTCCAATGGCATAGCCCAACTCAGGAACCCCCAACTGCATCACCACAACTCTAGAACCCCCGGCTGCATCATTCAAAATTCTAGAACCCCAAACTGCATCATCCCAAACTCTAGAACTCCCAACCACACCAAACCAACTCTAGAACCCCCAGCTTCATCACCCCAACTCTGGGACTCACATCTGCACCATCCCAACTCCAGAACCCACAACTGCAACACCCCAACTCTAGAACCTCCAATGGCATAGCCCAACTCTGGAACCCCCAACTGCATCACCACAGCTCGAGAACCCCCAATTGCATCACCCAACTCTAGAACCCCAACTGCACCACCCTAACTCAAGAGCCCCCAACTGCATCATCCCAACTCTAGAACCCCAAACTGCACCAGCCAACTCTAGAGCTCCCAACTACACCAAACCAACTCTGGAACCCCCAACTTCATCACCCCAACTCTGGGACCAACATCTGCACCACCCCAAGTCCAGAACCCACAGCTGCACCACCCCAAATCTGGGACCTGCAACTGTAGCATCCCAACTCTAGAACCCCCAATTGCATCACCCCAACTGCAGAACACGCAACTGTACCACATCATCTCTGGGACCCACAACTGCACCACCCAAATGCAGAATACGCAACTGTACCACCTCAACTCTGGGACCCTTAACTGCACCACTCCAACTCCAGAACTTGCAACTGTACCACCTCAACTCTGAGACCACACCTGTACCACCTCAACCCTAGAACCTGCAACTGTACCATCTCACCGCTAGCATCTTGTAGCATCTCAACTCTGGAACCCCCATCTGCACCTTACCAACTCTAACAACATTAACTTCACCATCCCATTGGTAGGATCCCAACTGAAGGTATCTGATTTAGCAGACTGGGTCAAATCTGAGTCCATGCTGCTCCGTGTTGGCTTCATGTGCATCCATCCCCCGGGCTCTGTGGCTGTTTGCTTACTTTAAACAATTTAAAGCCTGGTGTTAACAGCAACTTAAGTAACCCAGATCGGTGCCAAAGCAGGTACAGCAATCCATAGAAGGTTGTTACGGTTGAGCATGGTTGATCCTAAGCCAAGACATGACCACTAAGGAGAGTTTCTGCATGGGTTAGATGTGGAACTCCGGAAGACTACAATGGATACAGAAAACTGGTGGAGTTCAAGAGGGTGGAAGATGAAGAATTCTTAAAGGATCTGGGGTAAAATCTGCTGCTAGGTTATGGGCAGGATTGTTTGATGGGGTTTAAAAGCAACAACAGTCTTGTGTAGGTCAGTTGGGTAGGACCAGCGGGGGTTTTGTTTTTAATAGTTAGTAAAATGCAAGCATGCATTTTAAGCTTGTTGTGACATTAGTCTGGAGAGGGTTTTGTGAATTAGGCTTCGAAGCCAAATACTTACCAAAGGATTCTTTAAGATTAAGAAACAGAAAGAAAGAAAACATTATAGAAGACATTAATCAGCTACATAGTCATTGTTACGTAACATTAAAAAAGCTTTAGACTTTTACTATTAGGTTCAAACACATTAGAAAAACGTTATCTTATTTAAATGATTGTTAGTCGTTAATTATTAATATAAACATACATTCACAAAATAGCAAGGATAGAGTGGCTAAAGTCAAATTTCAAAACCATGGCAACAGAGGTTCTTGAACCATTTGGGGAGGTCAGTCATGTGAAAGATTACTGGTAAATGCGGCTGCAGGATGTGAGGTTTAGAATAACATTTTAACGTTAGTTCCTTTTTTAAAAGATGTTTTATTTTAAACTTATTATACAAGTTAAAGGACTCGACCGGTCAAGTTTCTCTTTTGTGTTTTGTACCACGTTCACTGAAGTTCTTGATACAACTTGTTCCCTTTGCCAATGGTTCCACTGGGTTAAAATGGCTGCCGCCTCCTCGCCTACACATACCACAACCAGCAAGGACGGCAAAGAAAAAAGCTTCATAAGAGTTTCCCAGTCCCAAAGATTACTTTCAATTTGACACATTGGTCACAGAATGGAATCCCAAAATGGAAAAAAAAATCAAAAAGTAAAAATAAGAGAGAGAAAAGAAAAACAAGAAGAAAAATAAACATTAAGTAAAATAAATGGAGGTCAGAGTCGGCCCAGAGAGGAAGGGCCATTTCAAAGAATATAATGAAAGGAACTGGAGATACAGTCACAGCAGTGCAGTGTGAATCAAAGAAAGCTCTATGCATAGGACGGACAGACAGAATGACAAGCTATGAGGACGTCACAAACATCAAAGGCAGTAACAGCTAAACAAAGGTCTTTTGGTTCCATGTTTTCCTCTAAAGAAGCAGATTAATCATTTTTTGCATCTTTTGGTAACATTTTGTTCTTTTTCCAGCCCCTACCTGACCGCAACTGTTTGATGCGTGTACTGGAGCTTGGGTCGACAGGCAGGAAGTCCTTGAACCAGGTGATCTCGGGATCGGGATTGCCGCTGGCCGCGCACAGCATGGTCGCCGTACGGGTGCGCTCCACCACCTTCAGCTGGGGGCCCATGTCGATGTTGGGGAAACCGGAGGGCAGCTGGTCCTCTGTGAGCAGAAAGAGAAGAGGGAAAGGCGATTAGAAAAACTCCAAACATTGGGCCTGAGGAGTAACACCCAATGTCGTGAATACATTCAGCTTCAATTGCATTGAAACCAGATAGACGGGGAGCATGAACTAATGGAGGGATTGTCCCTGGTGTGGAACTCGGTGTTTTGTTGGCCCCACATCAGTAGCCCTGACTCAGTGGCCCGGATTTTACCGGCTCACCCACCCCGAGGCTCGCAGAACGGCATTCTCTGTTGGCCTTGGGAGCAATCTTACGAGCCTTGGGTGGGCGTGCCAGTAAAATTCCAGCCAGTGCCTCTCGGGATGGTAGTAGCAGGGCATCAGCAGACTGCAAAATCCAGTGAGGTAACTTCATTGCAGTGTTAATGTAAGCCTACTTGTGACACAAATTAATAAATAAACTTAAACTCAAACCTTGACAGAAAAACCACATTGGCATTCTCAGAGCTAATCTCAAGTTCCATCTGATCCCCAGACAATGGATGGAAAGAGAATTTATTGTGGTGTTCTGTGTGCATTTTATAGATTCTACGATGGACGAGAGAAGCTCTGAACATTATAATGGTCGCATTTTGTGAAGAATTGGCCTTTAAGAATTCTGTAGAACTCTGTACAGATCCACTGCAATTGGTCAGAATGGTGCAGTAAGTAACAGTGAGCTGAGAAATGGAAAAAGATAGTGGTGGGATTTTCCCCACAGCATTTTCCGCGGTGGAAGGTGGCTGTTGGTTGTCGGCGGGACTGGAAGATTCCACCAGCAAGAATGACCGGGAAATTCCGGCCAGTATTTTGGAGGAAGAATTTCCTTTCATTCCCTTGTATGTTTTAAGTGTTATCTCTTCCACAGCTTCCCTTCCCCGTCCATTCTTTTCCTATCTAGTTCCACTGGTGCTTTTAACCTTACATACTTTCTCTCAGTGATTACTACTCAGATGTGACCCTCGTCAGAATGCATGGCGGGGTTGGTATTCAAATATAGGACCAGCGTGGCTGAGCCTGTCTCTGTCCTTGTGTGACATCCACACAATCATATTTCCTGAAAGACATTGCTTGACATCAATCAGCAGCAGGCATTCTTCTTATGAAGGTCAATAATAGTGTCCCTCGAGGAATGGAAAGTCAGTATTTTTGGGGAAAGGTTTTTTTTAATTTATTCCTGATATATAGGGACTGCTGGCTAGTCCAGCATTTATTACCCATCACAAATTGCCTTCGATGAGGTGGTGGTATCATAGAATCCCTACAGTGCAGAAGGAGGCCATTCAGCCCATCGAGCCTGCACCGACAACAACCCCACCCAGGCCCTATCCCGTAAACCCCATGTATTTACCCCACTAATCTCCCTAACACTAAAGGGCAATTTAGCATGGCCAATCAACCTAACCCGCACATCTTTGGAATGTGGGAGGAAACCAGAGCACCCAGAGGAAACCCACACAGACACGGGGAGAATGTACAAGCTCCACACAGACAGTGACCCGAAGCTGGAATCGAACCTGGTAGCAGTGCTAACCCACTGTGCCGCCCATAGTGCCATTAGGGAGGGAGTTCCAGGATTTTGATCAAGTGATGGTGAAGGAACGATGATATAGTTCGAAGTCAGGATTGTGTGCATCTTGAAGGGGAACTTGCCGATGGTGGTGTTCACATGCCCCTGTTGCCCTGGTCCTTCCAGGTGGTAGAGCTCAAAGGTGTCAGAGGTGGCATTGCTGGATAAATCCAAAAACAGGATCCCAAGTATCAGCAACTTGAGATATTTGCAAATTAATAGAAAGCTGGGTTTAACATGGGGTTAAGGTAGAGCAGTGTCAGTCAGAAGCCAAGACGATAAAATGCGTATCTGCATGGGTTTCCTCCAGGTGCTCTGGTTTCCTCCCACATTCCAAAGATGTGCGGGTTAGGTTGATTGGCCGTGCTAAATTGTCCCTTAGTGTCAGGGAGATTAGTGGGGTAAATACATGGGGCTATGGGGATAGGGCTTGGGTGGGATTGTGGTTGGTGCAGTCTCAATGGGCCGAATGGCCTCTTTCTGCACTGTAGGGATTCTATGATTCACGGATTGTTTCCGGGCATCTGGATAAAAGTCAACAATCTTCTGATGAAATCCTGGGCCCAACTGACATCCTTCCCTTCCTTCCTGCTGCAACTTGAAATAGCTGCTCTTGTTCTGCTTTCTAGTCACAGAGCTGCTTTCCACAGTGTGCAAATCCATGAGCTATCCTGAGGTACAAGAGTTACGTGATACACAGTTACTTCCGTGCTAGATCTAATCGTTCCTGCCCAGCCTGAGCCAGAGAGAAGTGGACAGTTTCTGCTTGCTCACCTCTCCCCACAGGGCAAGCTGAAGAGCAGCAGGTTAACGAATGCACCACTTCTGACTGGGAACTGGCGTGTGCTTTGGATTCTATTTACTGTCCATTTAAGGCAGTTTTCATTTGCGCGTTAAAACAAAAATCTTGAATAAAGCTCATCCCAAAAGAAGTTGGTAAATCTTTCAAAGAGCAGCCTGACATGCCATCAATTAGAGCAGGTCGTAATAACACACATTCCTCTCAGCAGAACCTATTTAACTTCATAATCCGCTCCTCTGTCACATCGCAGAAATTAGTGCCTGCATGAGAATATGCAAATACCTAATTCAAAATCATCCAGGATGGAAGTAGGACTGATTCACCCAGCTGACTGTTCCCAGAAGCTGTCTCAAACCCACATATTTAATTAATGGCCAGTTCCCAGAGTGAAACATCTACATGGAAATAAGATTACCATTTTTCTGTTTAATTAGAAAAGAACTAAGAAGGCGGTAATGCTGGAGAGAAAGCGATAGAGGCAGAGAGAGATAAAACTAAATAGAAATAAATAAACAGAGAGCGAAATAGGGAGTAAAATAAACAGTGAAATAAACAGACAGAGAGGGAATACATAGAGAGAAATAAATAGAAAAAAATAACTTGTGAGAGAAATAGAGAGAAATCAGGAACAAGGAATAAATAGGGAAATAGAGAGAGGAATAAAGAGAAAACTAAATTGAGAGTGAAACTGTTACAGAGTGCGAACTAGAAATAAACAGAGCGAAAGAGAGAGGGAAATAAATAGAGAGAAAACAGATCAGTGGATATAGAGAAAGAATTAGGAAGAGCAATAAACAGAAAAATAAATGGGCAATGTTTGACAAATAGGGATAGAAATAGACAGATACTGCAGAGAGTGATCAGGAACATGAAAGAAACAGGTACAACCACACGCAGACAGAGAAAAAACAGAGCCAGGCAAAAACAGGCGAGAGAGAGGTATGCAGAAAATACAGATAGAGCCAGCTGGAGAGGGTGTGTAAGAGACAGACACACAGACACACACACAGACAGACACACACAGACACACATAGACACACAGACACACACGCAGACACAGACACACACACACAGACACACACACACAGACACACACACACAGACACACACACAGACACACACACACAGACACACACACACAGACACACACACAGACACACACACACATACACACGCACAATAAGCTCAAAATGTCTATCACTGATTTCAGCAAATAGTGTCCAGTAATTTAGTGGCTTTCTAACTATGGACACATGCACAGTAAATATTAATATGTCGAATGTCAAAAAGAATTTCTAAATATCAAAGAAAGCACAGAAAAGACACAGGGAGAGAGTGGCAATTCATCCTTCCCGGCTCGTCCTTCCTGGGGTTCATTATCTGGGGTGTTTGATAGGGTTCCAGTGGGTGTGTAGGTGACTACCAAAGTCAATCTGCACCTGGTAAGTTTGGCTACAAATGGACAAGAAACCGCTGACAATTAGGTTTTGGATTTGTCGTTGGCTTGGGATTTCCTCTCCTGTGACTGTGGCAGTGACACAGCAAGGCCCTTTCCCCTGGCCTGCTTTGGTTCCCTTACATAATGTCTTTCATCTTCTCACTTTGGCTGCATGGTTGGAGATGAGAGTGAGTGGTTTGTGTCTGCGTCTGCAGCACTTTCTCTCTTCCTCTTAAGTTGCTTTCAAAGGCTCCACACATTTTTATTTGATTGTGCCAGGTGTACTGATTCAGCCCAAGAACCTCCCAGGCAGCAAAGTCGATATCAAAATTCCTAAACAAAGACTTCGGAGTGCCTCGTAACACTTCCTTTGACTGACCCAGACTCTAACTCTCCATAGAAGAATCGCTTTGGTAAGCGAGTGTCAAGCATTCTGGCGAGTGTCCAAAAATGTGCAGGTTAGGTGGATTGGCCATGTTAAGTTATGCTTTAGTATCCAAAGATGTGTAGGGTAGGTGGGTTGGCCATGCTAAATGTGCCGGGTTATGAGGATAGGGTAGGGAGGAGGGCCTGGGTAGAGTGCTCTTTTGGAGAGACGGTGCAGATTCAATGAACCACATGGCCTCTTTCTGCACTCTAGGGCGGCACAGTGGTTGGCACTGCTGTCGCACAGCTTCAGGGACCCAGGTTCGATTCCTGGCTTGGGTCACTGTGTGTGTGGAGTTTGCACATTCTCCCCGTGTCTGCGTGGGTTTCCTCCGGATGCTCCGGTTTCCTCCCACAGTCCAACGATGTGCGGGTTACGTGGATTGGCTATGCTAAATTGCCCCATAGTGTCAGCGGGACGAGTTTGGGTAAATGGGGATGGGGCCTGGGTGGAATTGTAGTCGGTGCAGACTCGATGGGCCAAAAGGCCTCCTTCTGCAGTGTAGGGATTCTATGATTCTATCACCAGTCCAACTCGGCTGTGACCATCTCAATATGGCGTGGGTTGCTTGGCTTGCCAGCTCAGGCTGAGCACCTCAGAAGATCTGTCTGATCTTCAGTTGGAATAGACAGAATAAGAAGAGAAATAATAAAGATTTCCCCACATGTGTGATGGTACCGGACTCACAAAGTGCACTCACTATCTTTTCCTGCCATTTCCTCATCCCATAATTTCTATGGGAACAGCATTGCTAAGTCAAAAGGGTGGCATGGACAAGTTGGGCCGAAGGGCCTGTTTCCATGCTGTAAACCTCTATGACTCTAAGTCAGAAGAATATCAGGTGTCAGAAGGTTAAACAGGAGATGTAAGCCGTGTGCATCTGGCTGGGTGTGTGGTGAATCAGCCCTCCTCCGCAAACACAGCTTCTCATTTTGACAGTGACACAGATCAGTTACAAGTTCTCATCAATTCAGCGCTTACGAGATCAATACCTTGTATACAGAGATGGTGAAACAGCTTAATGGATTACTGGCTGATTGTGACACAGAGTGACACAGCAAGGCCCTCTCACATCTCCCCTGCACAGGATTCCCTAACATTAGTGGTGGGACTTTCAACCCCTTCCCCCCGCCAGCAGGATCTTCTGGTCCCGCTGAAGGCGACACCTTCAGTGAGTTCCCGGTGGCATGACAGAGGAGCCAGGCAAAATGCCAGAGACATCAGCAACGACTGGCAAATCCTGTCGGCTGCATGGTTGGAGATGAGAGCGAGTGGTTTGTGTCTGTCATTGGTGAATCGATTCTGCCGCTGGAAAACCCACTGCCAGGGGAGGGTGGGGTGGGGAGGGGGGGAGGGTGCGAAAATTCCCCCCCGCCTCCCCTCCACCAACCGCAATGTCTTTCGCCTTCCCATTTTGGCTGTGTGGTTGGAGAAGGGAAAGAGTAGTTTGTGTCTGCGTCTTGAGCTCAGGAATTTCCTTCCAAAACCTCCCTGCCTCTTTGTCCCTCAGTAATTCATTCTGTAAAACCCTCTTTGACCAAGCGTGCAGTCATCTCTCCCAATAGCTCCTTTCCCTTAGTCGGTAACACTCTTGTGAAACACCTTGGGATCATAGAAACCCTACAGTACAGAAAGAGGCCATTCGGCCCATCGTGTCTGCACCGACCACAATCCCACCCAGGCCCTACCCCCATATCCCTACATATTTACCCACTAATCCCTCTAACCTATGCATCTCAGGACACTAAGGGCAATTTTTAGCATGTCCAATCAACCTAACCCGCACATCTTTGGACTGTTTTACTATGTGAAAGATGCGATATAAATATCAAATGTAAGTTGTGGTTGAAGTTGTTTCACTCTCTTTCAGACAGCAAGCAAACATAGTGATGTTAAGAGCTACGCATACACCAGCAGTAAAGTCCAGGTCAGTAGAAGTCACACCGGCTGGTGCTCAGACACCAGCTGGAGTATTCCGTCCAGTCTAGCCCTGAGACAAAAGGTAAACATTTATGGACTGCAGGCGACACAGAGAAGCACAAGGCATCAAAGGGCAGAACTGTGAATGCCGATCGGCTGGCAAGTGGATTGGTAGAGGCATTGCCATGGGGAATGCACCAGGGAGCAGTTAACCGCCAAGCTTTTGTCTAAATTCAAAGGCGGCAGGTGAAGGCATTGCCATGGGGAATGCACCAGGGAGCAGTTAACCACCAAGCTTTGGTCTAAATTCGAAGCCAGCAGGTAAAGGCATTGCCATGGGGAATGCACCAGGGAGCAGTTAACCGCCAAGCTTTTATCTAAATTCAAAGCCGGCAGGTGAAGGCATTGCCATGGGGAATGAATTAGGAGATGACTGTTCCCCCAAGCTTCTGTTTAGTTGGAAAAGGCGCAATGCGTGGACATGCTCATTCTGTCTGCAAAGAACAGGGCTCTGGGCTCACAGAGTGGCTCACCCACATGTGCTAGAAGCTACATATATTCATATACAGGCCCTGCTCATCTCTTTAGATGGTAGAGGTCATGGGTTTCAGTGGTGCTGTTGAAGGAGCATTGATGAGTTGCTGAATTGCATCTTGTACACGCTGTAGTCACTGTATGCCAATGGCGGAGGGAGTGAATTTTTAATGTGATCCTGGGTTGCTGATCCAGCGGGCTGCTTTGGCTTGGATGCTGCCAAGCTTTTCGAGTGTTGATGGGCCTGCACTCATCCAGGCAAGAGGGGAGTATTCCATCACACTCTGCCTTGCAATACAGCAATAAATCATCCTGTTCCAGTAACATGTAAAATTCAGATTACTCGCCAAAGGTCAATCAGGAGCTACACTTGATATAATGCATCCATTCCTATACAGGTCTTATATGAGGCAACCAAGTTATAAGGAGAACTGGCAGAAGCCGGGTTTGTACACACTGGGAAGAGAAGGCACGTACGTGGTCTTCCTAAAATATTCCGACTCTGGAAAGCAAGATAAAGAATTAATTTTAAATAGTCACAATAGGGCATAGCTTCAAAGTGCTCTACTCAGAACACGGTCGCAGTACGAGGCTCCCAGGAAGGAGTGGGAATGTTTTTGGGATGTCCTCAAAGCATCCCTGAGGAGGTCAAACATCTCCGCCATCTCATGGGAGTCTCTGGCTTATGTGGAGATGCAATCGAGGCGTCGGAGGGAGCGCACAACCTCCAAACAATCCTTCTACCCACCCCTTTGAGCACCACCTGCCCCACAGTTGGAAGAGTCTGCAAACATGCACTGGACGTGGCACAGTGGTTGGGTTAGCAGTGCTGCCTCACAGCGCCGGGGACCCGGGTTCGATTCCCAGCTTGGGTCATTGTCTGTGTGGAGTTTGCACCTTCTCCCCGTGTCTGCGTGGGTTTCCTCCGGGTGCTCCGGTTTCTTCCCACAGTCCGGATGATGTGCTGGTTAGGTGCATTGGCCAAGTGAAATTCTCCCTCAGTGTAATCGAACAGGCGCCGGAGTGTGGCGACCAGGGGATTTTCACAGTAAATCCAATGCAGTGTTAATGTAAGCCTATTTGTGACACTAATAAATAAAAACTAAAAAAATGAGTAATCAGGCAACTCAGAACACTTCGAACTGGAGTGGACGTAAGTCATCCTCGGTCCCCAGGGGTCAGGTCAGAGAAGAGGGAGCCTCAAACTTCGAGAAGAAAGGATGAACGTACAGTTTAGATGTAATTGCTTTATACAGAAGGTGATGTATGTTTGATGTGACCTGGCAAAAGAACAACTTCAAGAGAGATAAAAACTGAAATGCTGAAATGCTCAGCAGGTCTGACAGCATCTGTAGAGAGAGAATAGAGCCAACATTTCGAGTCTGGATGACCCTTCATCAAAGCTTCATCATCCAGACTCGAAGAGTTGACTCTATTCTCTCTCCACTGATGCTGACAAGCCTGCTAGGTTTCTCCAGCATTTTCTGTTTTTCATGGAATCATTGAATCCCTACAGTGCAGGAGGCCATTCGGCCCATCGAGTCTGCACCGACTACAATCCCACCCAGGCCCTATCCCCATAACCCAATGCATTTACCCTAGCTAAACCCCCTGACACTAAGGGGCAATTTAGTATGGACAATCCACCTAACTCGCACATGTTTGGATTGTGGGAAGAAACTGCAGCACCTGGAGGAAACCCACGCAGACACGGGGAGAATGTGCAAACTCCACACAGACAGTGACCCAAGCCAGGACGCGAACCCTGGATCCTGGTGCTGTGAGGCAGCAATGCTAACTATGTACCACATTCTACCTATCTATTAACAGGCTGGGGGTCCCAGCCAGCTTTCTCCTGGGGTTGTGGGTCATTCCCTCTGAAAGGAACACTTCACTGTACTTAAATTAGCTTCTTGGCCCCAATTTTAACGCAGGGCCTGAAGGTGACAGCACTGTATCCACACAACTGAGTTCACAGCACACACAAAAAACACACCAAAGTTATCTCTTTCAGAGAAGGGGAGCAGAGGCTGAGGGTGTGATGAATGAAAGTTGTAGAGCCTGTGAAAACAGGACTGTCAAAGGAATAGAACCAATGGCCTTTGGCATGGACCGTCTTAAAACAGAAAGACGTAGCCATTAATGTCACAAAGAGAAGCAAGTAAAATTTACATATTCTCATTCATTCATGGGTTTGTTTTTTGAACATTCAGGTCTGTCTTGTAAGGACATAATCCACTGTATTCAAGGCTTGCAAACTGCAGTCTCTCTCTCTCACATTGGCACGACCATCCCATCTACTCTACATCGGAGAGACCAAACGCAGACTGGGTGACTACTTTGCTGAACACCTTCGGTCGGTCCGCAAGCAGGACCCAGACCTTCCTGCCGCTTCAACACAGTAAGAAGTTTAACAACACCAGGTTAAAGTCCAACAGGTTTATTTGGTAGCAAAAGCTGTGGGGGTCGGGCCTGGGTGGGATTGTGGTCGGTGCAGACTCGATGGGCCGAATGGCCTCCTTCTGCACTGTAGGGTTTCTATGATTCTATGATTCTATGAAGCCACACAAGCTTTCGGAGCTCCAAGCCCCTTCTTCAGGTGAGTGGGAATTCTGTTCACAAACAGGGCATATAAAGACACAGACTCAATTTACATGAATAATGGTTGGAATGCGAATACTTACAGCTAATCAAGTCTTTAAGAAACAAAACAACGTGAGTGGAGAGAGCGTCAAGACAGGCTAAAAAGATGTGTATTGTCTCCAGACAAGACAGCCAGTGAAACTCTGCAGGTCCAGGCAACTGTGGGGGTTACAGATAGTGTGACATGAACCCAATATCCCGGTTGAGGCCGTCCTTGTGTGTGCGGAACTTGGCTATCAGTTTCTGCTCAGCGACTCTGCGCCGTCGTGTGTCATGAAGGCCGCCTTGGAGAACGCTTACCCGAATAACAGAGGCCGAATGCCCGTGACCGCTGAAGTGCTCCCCAACAGGAAGAGAACAGTCTTGCCTGGTGATTGTCGAGCGGTGTTCATTCATCCGTTGTCGCAGCGTCTGCATAGTTTCCCCAATGTACCATGCCTCGGGACATCCTTTCCTGCAGCGTGTCAGGTAGACAACGTTGGTCGAGTTGCAAGAGTATGCCGTGGACACCACACCACCCTGCTCTCTTCAACACACCACCCTGCTCTCCTGTCCACATGTCCGTCCTTGGCCTTTTGCAGTGTTCCAGCGAACCCCAACGCAAACTGGAGGAACAACACCTCATCTTCCGATTGGACACTTTACAGCCTTCTCGACTGAACATTGAGTTCAACAATTTCAGAGCATGAACTCTCCCCTCCACCTTCACCCCACCTCTATTTTATCATCCTCCTTTCTCACTTCCATTTTTCCATTCCAGCTCTCCTTCTTCCACCCCCATTCCTCCACCCACCCCCCCACCCTCCCCACCCCCTTTTCAGGGGCAACTACCACATTCCTCAGGCAGTCCTTTAACAATCTGTACCTTTGTTCTTCTATTCACAATTTCTGATCACTTAATGGACACTTTCAGCACCTTCTCAGCCTTCTGTATCCTTACTTACATTCCCTTTGTCCCATTCCACCTCTCGCCCCACGCCTTCACAGTGTAAATCTCTGCTCATTCTCTTTGCTCTCAGCTCTGATGAAGGGTCATCCAGACTCGAAACGTTGGCTCTATTCTCTCTCCCCACAGATGCTGTCAGACCTGCTGAGATTTTCCAGCATTTTCTGTTTTTGTTTCAGATTCCGGCATCCGCAGTATTTTGCTTTTATTTTTGTTTTTACCGCAATCCCACCTCCCAGGCTGGCATTGTCGCCTACAATATGTATCCATCTGCATTTCTAGATCCAGAGGTTCTCAGTAGATTCAGATTCACGCACTGTCTATACTTGTGCCATCAATGGCAGCTCAAGGCCTTGTGATGGCTGACATTCTCGCCTGCCGCATGTACATACGCACGCGCACACTCACAGTGAAGCTCTGGCCCCTTTTGGAAAAACACTGAAGGCTTGCATATATATGCAGGGAACATTACTGTTCCCCTCCCCCTCCCCCCACACACCCTCCAGCTCAATCACACATCACTTACGATACGGACACGGGTGTAACCGGAACAGCTCTTCACCCAAGGTTTCCTGATCGCTACGTGGTGTGCAGGAAAGTGTGAGGGCGCGATCTTATCTGCCGTTCATGCCACGCTCCTACTGCAGCGAGGTCGGAGAATTTGGCAGCCAGCCGAATCTGCGATCACTGCGGGCGGAATGGGAAAATCCCACTGGCGTGAATGGTGGTAAGATTCCGGCCTGTGTGCACGGAGTGTGGGAGGGTAAAGACCCGGAGCAGGCTCTGGTGGGATGCCCATTTGGTTTGGTAGCTTGCTAATACTCACTGTCTGAGCGCCAATGTGATGAATGGACAACTTAAGTGAAGTACTCGAGATTTCTGATGAAGGGTCATATGGACTCGAAACCTTAACTCTGTTCCTCTCTCCACAGATGCTGCCAGACCTGCTGAATATATCCAGCATTTTCTGTTTTTAAACTCGAGTGCGCCTGGTGTTTGTGGAATGTATCCCAACATGAACACCTTCCTTCTTTCCTAAGCTTCCACTTCCTTGTCTTCAGATGCTAATTCATTTCCTTTTTGTTTTGCTGGGAGCTGCTCTCGCTCTCCAGCTCCGTGAGTACCATCGAGCCCACTCTCAGCTTTATCTCGGAACATTAGCTCTGTCTGCACATATCTTTAGGGAGCGTAGAGGAGAACATGCCCCTGTCTACATTAGCGGGTAAATATGTGGGGGTAGGGGCTGGGTGGGATTGTGGTCGGTGCAGACTCGATGGACCGAATGGCCTCCTTCTGCACTGTAGGGTTTCTATGTTTCTATGTTTCGATGTTACATCAATGGGGATGAAGTAGAAAGGGTCGAGAGCTTCAAGTTTTTAGGTGTCCAAATCACCAACAACCTGCCTTGGTCCCTCCATGCCGACACTATAGTTAAGAAAGCCCAACAACACCTCTACAGTTCTGGTCACCACATTACAGGAAGGATATCATTGCTCAACGAGGAGAGTATGGATAGGATGGGGTTGTCCTTAGTACAGAGGATGCTAAGGGATGACCGAATTGAGGTGTACAAAATTATAAGGGGGCTCGATGGGCTGAATGGCCTCTTTCTGCACTGCCAATTTTCCCATTCTGGGAAGTGGACAGAAGTACATATCAGGTGAGCATGATTGGCTCAATGTACTGGCCCCACTTTGAATTTGGTCTGGGCTCGCACAAGGAAAAATACCCATAGAGTATCGGTGTTAATGCTGCTGGACAGTAGCGTTGGTCACTGCCAGTGCCACTGCAACCTGGTAGGAACCAATACAGTAGGCTATGGAGGCCAGGTCATTGAGTGTCTTTAAGACAGAGATAGATAGGTTCTTGATTAACAAGGGGATCAGGGGTTATGGGGAAAAGGCAGGAGAATGGGGATGAGAAAAATATCAGCCATGATTGAATGGCGGAGCAGACTCAATGGGCCATGTGGCCTAATTCTGCTCCTATGTCTTATGATCTAATACCTGCGCCAGCCTCAATGAGGGTCCATCTCCATACTTCCTGACTGTGGATTTATGCATCGCTGTATTCTCACATGGATAAATGGCCTGGTACCCACATTTCCGCCACAATCGATTCCTAATGGCATGGATATAGAATATACAGTACAGAAGTGAGCCATTCGGTCCAGCTTGTCTATACTGGCATTTATGTTCCACCTCATACTCCTCTTGCCGTCCCTCTCCAACTCTGTTGACATTTTACGATGTAGAAAAGCACTTTACAATCAACAAGTCACAGTGAGATCCAAAAAAAGCCCCAAATGAATGAATAACAAGATAGTTTCTACTGGGCAAGGGAGAATTTTGGACAGGAGAGTCCTCATGTTCCTTCTCAAAACAGAAACTTATTTCAATAGGGGGTGGCACGGTGGCAGAGTGGTTAGCATTGGTGCCTCACAGCACCAGGGACCCATGTTCGATTCCCAGCTTGGGTCACTATCTGTGGAGTTCGCACATTCTCCCTGTGTCTGTGTGGGATTCCTCTGGATGCTCCGGTTTCCTCCCACAAGCTAAAGATGTGCAGGTTAGATAGATTAGCCATGCTAATGTGCCAGGAGGATTATGTGGGGTTACAGCGATAGGACCTGGGTGGGATTGTGTTCGGTGCAGGTTCGATGGGCTGAATCCTTCTGTACGTTCTTGCCGTGTCTGCGTGGGTTTCCTCTGGGCACTGCGGTTTCTTCCCATTCTTCAAACATGTGCGGGTTAGGTTGATTGGCCATGCTAAATTGTCCCTTAGTGTCAGGGAGATTAGCAGGGTAAATATGTGGGGGTTACAGGAATAGGGCCTGGGTGGGATTGTTGTCAGTTCAGGCTCGATGGGCCAAATGGCCTCCTTCTGCACTTTAGGGATTCTATGATTCTACTCTATGATTCTAATATCCCAGCCGACATTGCAGCCTGCACTCAGCAATACGTTGAAATGCTCACTTAGGTTACGTGATCAAGCCGGCAAGAGGTGTTCTATTGCAGGCCTGCCAGTGAGTCAAAGCCAAGGATTTCATGGGACGAGGGAAGGAGAAAATGAGTTAGAAGGTCTTTCCCAGTAAGATTTGTACAGTTAAATTGGCAAAGGCCCAGGAGGGATCCAACTTGTCAATCCAGCCAAAGCAATACTGGAGCAGAGAGCCCCACAGCCAAGGAAAGCAGCAAACACGGGGCAATGTTTTCTCAATTCTGCACAATCTGCACCCCATAGGGGATATAAACTTTACACTGTGTATTACGGAAGGCAGAAAAACAAGCACTAGAGAGATTGCATCACTAGTTTTTATTTATGCCCAGCCTGATCAAATATTAGGGGCAGGCAGAAGGTTTGGATGCAATTTACGATGGGCCTTTGCAAGCAGATGAACGAGAGGCAAGTTGGCCCACCCATCACAACCCTTCTCCCCAATAGCTATTGTAATCCAAGTGCAATTTATTGACTTGCCTCTCTGATATTTTGAATGGACAATTCTCTTTTCTGCTAACCATTCAATCACTTGAGCTTCCATTGCAAAAAATATTTATTTGCCAACAGAAATTGAGGAATCGTTCTTTTGACCCTATAACTCAGACACAACCTGTCAACGTTAACTCGATGGTGTGGGCAATCGGTTAGCGAAACCATGTTGGAGTGACAGTGAGCAGAGGGTGAATGAATGGTAGCACATGGTACTGCCACTGGGCTAGTAATCCAGAAGCCTAGACAAGTGCCTTGGAGACTCAAGTTCAAATCCCAGCAATTCAAATTCAACAACAACGTATTCTTACGTACAGCCTTTGCCACAATAAAACATCCCAGAGAGCTTCACAGAAGCATAATAAATCAAAATATGTACAAAGAACAAAGAACAATACAGCACAGGAACAGGCCCTTCGGCCCTCCAAGCCTGCACCGATCATGTGTTCCTAACTAGACCATCTGTTTGTATCCCTCTATTCCCAGTCTGTTCATGTGGCTATCTAGATAAGTCTTAAATGATCCTAGCGTGTCCGCCTCAACCACCTTGCTTGGTAGTGCATTCCAGGCCCCCACCACCCTCTGTGTAAAATACGTCCCCTGCATATCTGTATTGAACTTTGTCCCCCTTACCTTGCGTCTAGTTAGGAACACATGATCGGTGCAGGCTTGGAGGGCCGAAGGGCCTGTTCCTGTGCTGTATTGTTCTTTGTTCTTTGTACATATTTTGATTTATTATGCTTCTGTGAAGCTCTCTGGGATGTTTTATTGTGGCAAAGGCTGTACGTAAGAATACGTTGTTGTTGAATTTGAATTGCTGGGATTTGAACTTGAGTCTCCAAGGCACTTGTCTAGGCTTCTGGATTACTAGCCCAGTGGCAGTACCATGTGCTACCATTCATTCACCCTCTGCTCACTGTCACTCCAACATGGTTTCGCTAACCGATTGCCCACACCATCGAGTTAACGTTGACAGGTTGTGTCTGGGTTATAGGGTCAAAAGAACGATTCCTCAATTTCTGTTGGCAAATAAATATTTTTTGCAATGGAAGCTCAAGTGATTGAATGGGTTAGCAGGGGGTATCAGGCCATTTATCCATGTGAGAATACAGTGATGCATAAGTCCACAGTCAGGAAGTATGGAAATGGACCCTCATTGAGGCTGGCGCAGGTATTAGACCCCTTGTGTTTGTCATTTCTGACCTGGGAAAAAGCTTCCAACTATTCACCCTATCTATGCCCTTCATAATTTTATAAACTTCTATTAGGTCGCCCCTCAACCTCCGTCTTTCCAGGGAGAACAACCCTAGTTTACTCAATCTCACCTCATAGCTAATACCCTCCATATAAGGCAACATCCTGGTAAACCTTTTCTGCACTCTGTCCAAAGCTTCCACGTCCTTCTGGGAGTGTGGCGACCAGAACTGGACGCAGCATTCCAAATGTGGCCTAACCAACGTTCTATATAACTGCAACATCATATGCCAACTTTTATATCAATGCCCCATCCAATAAAGGCAAGCATGCCATATGCCTTCTTCACCACCTTTTCCACCTGTGCTGCCACCTTTAAGGATCTGTGGACTTGCACACCCAGATCCCTCTGTGTGTCTATACTCACCTGATGGTTCTGCCATTTATTGTGTAGCTCCCCCTGCTAGGATGGGATGGGATTTTGTACCCTCCCATGGGTTGCACTGTGGCAGCGGAGGTGACTCGCCATTGGCTGGTGGATCCTGCTGGATCCTGCTGCTGTCAACAGAGTTTCCCGTTGTTCGCATCCTCTGCCACTGAGAAACTCGCGGCGGAGGGGGGAGTGGGGGAGGGGGCTCACCATCAGCGGGATCAGAAGATCCAGAAATGGCCAAGAAATCCCACCCACAGCCACGTAAGGAGATATTAGATCAGAGGACCAAATAGCTGAGGTTTTAAGGAGTATCTTGAAGAAGGAAGGCCAAATAGAGAGATGGAGAGGTGTAGGGTTAGGTACTCGGCAACTGAAGGCAGGGCCAACAATGGTGAAGCTATTAAGATCGAGGATGTTCAAGTGGCCAGATTTAGAGGAGTATGGTTATCTTGGAGGGTTGTGGGGGGAGGTGGCAGAAGGAGGAGATTAGAGGTGGGGAGTGGTGAGGCTATGGAGAGAATTGAAAACAAGAATGAGAATTACATTCAACTTATTCAATAAACCTGGAAGAAAAAACTTAGTCTCAGTAATGATGACCATGAAACTACCAGATTGTCATCAAAGCTCATCTGGTTGACGAATGCCCCTTTAGGGGAGAGAATCTGCCCTCCTTACAAAGTCTGGCCCCAGAATGTGACTGACTCTAAAATATCCCAGCAAGTGTGATTGGCTCTGAAATGCCCTCTGAAACAGCCTGGCTCGGCCTAACTCAGTTCAAAGGTAATTAGGGATGGGCAAGCAATACTGGCCAGCCTGTGACACCCACATCCCACGAATGAATAATAAAGAAGAAACACTCAAGCATTGAAGAAGGCTGCTCAAAACCACCTTCCCAAGGGGAAGTTACAGATAGGCAATAAACGCTTGCCCTGAAAGGAGCAACTCTTACGGATGAATTAAGCAAAAAGAGCCTCCATTACGCTTGCCCAGGGCCAGAGCTGGGGAGATCGTCCTGTGGTAACCAGTCGTGAAAAGGAAACATTAATTCTATTCTCGCAACTCCTCTTACGTGTCAGCACTGTGCCAGGGCAATGAGCTGTCCAACTTCAAAGGGAGGAACCATCTCTCAGGAGAAAGTTTTACTCTGCCAGGTTTTGTTTGTACAACTCAAACCCTTCCCCTCATGTCTGCCAACAGGCTCCAGTTCATTTAACACAGATCGGTGTACCTATACATATCTTTTTCTTTAATTAGTACCTACATCCCTCTTTAAAACCTCAGCTTTTTGATCCTCTGACCTAATATCTCCTTTTGTGGCTATGGGTGGGATTTCCTGGCCATTCCTGGATCTTCTGGTCCCGCTGATGGCGAGCCCCCTCCCCCTGCCTCTCCCCCTTCCCTCCTCCCCTCCCTCCCCCTCCCCCCTTCCCCCTTCCTCCCCCCTCCCTGCCGCCCCCCCCCCCCACCCCTCCACCCCCCCCCCCCAGCCCCTCACCCCCTCCCCCGCGAGTTTCTCGGTGGCAGAGGGTGTGAACAAAGGGAAACTCTGTTGACAGAGATACACTACTCATTGGCTCAATCCTACCTGACACAGAGAAGACAATGTACACACTCCATTCTGTGCTGCTGCTGGGCTTTACTTGGCGTAGTGGGACTAACATAGTGTCTTAGTTGTCAGGTCAATACACAATAAAATTACTCCTGTCAGTGGGTCGCACTCATGCTGGAGGCAGAAGATTCGAGCCTCATTCAAGAACTTGAGCATATCATTTAGGCTGATAATTCAGATGTCCTTCAGATGAGATAGTCGATTCGACTGCCTGAGCTGGTGCACGGTGAGAAATACCACAGCCCTGTCTGCAACATACATGAACACATGAATATGCGAATCAGGAACAGGAGTAGGCCACTCTGCCCCTCGAGCCTGCTCCGCCATTTAATAAGATCATGGCTGATCTGATTGTAATCTCAACTCCACAGTCCTGCCTAACTCCCGATAACCTTTCACCCGGTTGTTAATTAAGAATCTATTTAGCATCGCCTTCCTGTTCGTTGTGGAGATGTGCAGGGGAAGTTCTTTTACACAGAGGGTGGTACTGGCCTGGAATGCGCTGCCAAGTGAGGTGGTTGAGGCAGATACGTTGGCGACATTTAAGATTCACTTGGATAGGCACATGAACAGGGATACAGGCGATTGGTCTAGATAGTTCAACGTGATTGGCGCAGGCTTGGAGGGCCGAAGGGCCTGTTCCTGAGCTGTACTGTTCTTTGTTCTTTGTTGTTATTGTGAAATAGCTCCCCGTGTAAGCCCATGTCTCACAACAAGAGACACTGAGGACAGAATCTTCTCCACCTCTAAAAAAATATTTCAGGTGGTTTGCAGCTCATGACTCCGCGCTGTGTTTGAAGTTCACCCCATGGCGTGGCCTTGTCGTCTTATTGATTAATAGGGGGCCTCTGCATTCACTGCCCAATGGGAGGTCCCGCAGGAGTGACTAACTGGCAGCTTCACTGGCAGAGGTGGGCAATGCCAAGGCACAGAAGAAATGCGAGGGCCGCCTCAGAATAGATGTCGTGAGGCTGAAGATCCAGAGCCGCCAGTCATCAGTAGGAAAGAGGAACCCTGGGTCTCTGGATTACTAGTTCAGTAGCAATATCCCTACACCGCCAACTCCCCTGTCCAGTGAGTCTGCCAGGCTGGAGTCATCAGCAAACTGAACAACTTTGCGCAGATCACTTATGGAGTGGGTGGCACAGTGGTTAACACTGCTGCCTCACAGCGCCAGGGACCCAGGTTCAAATCCCGGCTTGGGTCACTGTGTAGAGTCTGCATGTTCTCCCCGTGTCTGCGTGCGTTTCCTTCGGGTGCTCTGGTTTCCTCCCACAGTCTGAAAGACGTGCTGGTTAGGCGCATTGGCCATGCTAAATTCTCCCTCAGTGTATCCGAACAGGCGCCAGAATGCGGCGACCAGGCGATTTTCACAGTAACTTCGTGCAGTGTTAATGTAAGCCTACTTGGGACATGAATAAATAAACTTAAACAAGTGAGATTCCAGCACAGGTACCTCAGCTCAACAGCTCTGCATTTCAACCTAGCTCTCCTTAAAAGCTATTCTCCACTTCCCTTTACCTGGTCCCAGTCCACACCCATAGACTGGGACTTTTTGACCCTGCCATGGGAGGTTGGAGTGGGGGTGAGGTTGGGGGGAGGGCTGGCCAGCCAAAGATTCATTGACTTTCGACCCTGTCGATGGGTGGGGCTAGATGTATTCAGAAGGTTTCTCAAATCCTGACGATATAAGCATTATGATGGAGTGAAAATCTCACACACACACACGGCCGTCGGGCACTGTGTATAATTATGTGTTCCATACCTTTCAAGCCTTGAAATTTAACTGATTCTTTTTTAAAAATTCTGTGAGAGGATCAAGTGGCTGTGTGCAGCACCGGGTCTCTGGCACAAAGTCAAACGTCTATCGGGGGAATACAGTCTTTTTTCTGTGGCGCCCCTCTTCATTATGTACTGCTGACATATCATCAGCAAACATTACTTCAGGCTTGGTGCAATGCATCTACAGGGTTGAAATTTTCTACGGCCCAACTCACTCAAGGTCAATAAGGAGGGTTTGTTGACTGATTAAACCTGAGTAATGAAGTGCGGCAGTGAATCAGACATGTAGATGCTTCATTACATTTATATGGGTCTGTTGACTAGTTTGCGTCATTAAAAAATCTGGCGTTCTCACTCTCTTTTGCTGTTTCTTCCTCCCGAGCCTTTCTCTCTCGTTCCTTCTCTCTAGCCCCACATGAAACTCGGTAAGCCCATCATATCAGACCGTAAAGTAGTTTTCATGTTATGTGTGTCCCTGCATCCAAACATGTGCGGGTTAGGTGGATTGGCCATACTAAATTGCTCCTTAGTGTCAGGGGACTAGCAGGGTAAATACATGGGGTTACGGGGATAAGACCACGCTGGGATTGTTGTTGGTGCAGGCTCAATGGGCCAAATGGCTTCCTTCTTCACTGGAGGGATTCTGTAAGCCAGCCTGGGGGGGTACACCAACATTGGAAAGTGAGATGAATTCTTAGCAAAACCCCCAAAACTGAGACAAAACATCCGTTAATCAGCTACAGTGTGTTAGCTATGCCTCAGTTTGGCTGCACTCGCACCTCTGAGTTGAAAGTTGTTTCTATTTCATAAATGCTTCAGTTACAAGTGACATTTGGATCATTATCTGGAAAGGGAGAATGCGCATGGCTCAGTGGTGGGGGAGGGGGGGAAGAGAGAGAGAGAGAGAAGGTTGGGGAGCAGGACTAGGTAAACTGCTCCTCTGGAGAGTCAATGCAGACATGAGGGGCAGAATGGCCTCCTGCTGTGCAGTAACCATTCTGTGAGACTGACTCATGAGGACTTCCTCATGTCTTCCTCAGGGGCGGCACAGTGGCACAGTGGTTAGCACTGCTGCCTCACAATGCCAGGTACCCGAGTTCAATTCCGGTCTCGGGTCACTGTCTGTGTGGAGTTTGCACGTTCTCCCCATGTCTGCGTGGGTTTCCTCCGGGTGCTCCGGTTTCCTCCCACAAGTCCGAAGGTGAGAGGGTTAGGTTGATTGGCCATGTTAAATTGACCCTAGTTTCAAGGGGATTAGCAGAGCAAATATAGAACATAGAACAGTACAGCACAGAACAGGCCCTTCGGCCCACGATGTTGTGCCAAGCTTTATCTGAAACCAAGATCAAGCTATCCCACTCCCTATCATCCTGGTGTGCTCCATGTGCCTATCCAATAACCGCTTAAATGTTCCTAAAGTGTCTGACTCCACTATCACTGCAGGCAGTCCATTCCACACCCCAACCACTCTCTGCGTGAAGAACCTACCTCTAATATCCTTCCTATATCTCCCACCATGAACCCTATAATTATGCCCCCTTGTAATAGCTCCATCCACCCGAGGAAATAGTCTCCATCCACCCGAGGAAATATGTGGAGTTACGGGATTAGGGCCTGGATGGGATTGTGGTTGGTGCAGACTCGATGAGCCAAATGGCCTCCTTCTGCACTGTAGGGATTCCATGATTCTATGACTGCTCCCCATAATCTAGACTTGTAGCCCTGGTAATGTTCTGGTGAATCTCTGCTGCACTCCTTCAAAGGCCAATCCACATCCTTTCTAATAAACCTTTTTGGATATTCTCCATTCTCTGAAGGTTGAACAAGTATTTTGCAGTCTTGCAATGCAAAATTACAGCATGGATAAAGGGGAGGAGTGACATTGGGTTCATCCTACATAGCAATTACTGCACCTCACAGCAATCCAAAATATGAGATTCTTGTGTTGCGATCAATGCTATATAAATGTAAATCTTTTTTGTTTGCTTGGCATTCATCCTAAACCTAGTTTATTAATCTAAAAATACCCTGCAGTCCTCCCCTTCACAGCGACCAATACTCCCAGTCGTTCCAGGGTTTGTACTTGCTCAAACCTATCCAGAAGTCCTTTCTTTGTGTCGATTCCTCTTCATGTCAGTTGCTAACCCTGAATGTGCCTTTGGAGCGCATGGCTCCTTAACTCACCAGCGTAGTTCAATTTGTATGAGTTTGGTTTAAAGTTTATTTATTAGTGTCACAAGTAGGCTTACATTTACACTGTAATGAAGTTACTTTGAAAATCCCCTAGTTGCCACACTTCAGCACCTGTTCGGGTATACTGAGGGAGAATTTAGCATGGCCAATGCACCTAACCAGCACATCTTTTGGACTGTGGGAGGAAACCGGAGCACCCGGAGGAAGCCCACGCAAACATGGGGAGAACGTGCAGACTCCACACAGACAGTGACCCAAACTGGGAATCAAATCCAGGGGTCCCTGGCGCTATGAGTAAGCAGTGCTAACCACTGTGGCACCATGCCACCTGTCCTTGACTTCTTAGTGTTCTTGACTTATCTTTCCATACAATTCACTACCTCACACACTGCATAGGGGTCACAGCCCAGCTGTCTGCATTTAAGACCAAACTTTCCACATTTTTCCAGATGTTTCTCTTCACTGCATGTCCTCCTCTTGCTCTGTACCGAGCACCCACTCTGTTCGAACAATCCAATAATTCAGTTTCCTTTTGAAGTTGCTGAATTCCTAATTAACTGGCGTACTTATGGCGCTCAATTTAAACGATTGAATTATTTAAATTTTTTAGTGCAAGAACAGACTGAAACATGGGGAGTCGGCTCTGTAATGTTTTAACATTCTCGATGCTTTGCTGATGCTGCGCTCTGATCAGTATGTATTAATCTACTTGTTGCGGAGACAGGGCAGGTGACAGGACTAAGCTGTGTTGACCTTTTGCCTGGATGATGCAGAGTGGACCCGACATAGTCCGTGGAGAACAGACTTTAAGCCAGAGGCCATTCCGCAATTCCGATCATTCCGATCGAAACAACCAGCAACAGCAACTTAGGGCGGGATTTTCCAGCCATTCCTGCTGGCAGGATCTTCCGGTCCTGCCTACAGAGACCCTTCCTCCGCCCTGTTGTTGGTTCCCTGGTGACAGAAAGTGCGAACAACGGGCCAGCCAATGGCCCGGTCAATCCTGCTCTTAATTTTCAAACTCATCAAATTACTGATCCTGTAATCTGCAGACTGTGATTAGCCTAACTTGGTATCACTGAAGCACTGACATTTGATTTACTTCCTATTCTCCTCAACTAGGGTGCCCTGCACAAGGACCCTGGTCCCTACCCTAGGTTCTGAATAAAGAAAATCCCTGCAAAGCAACATTGAACAAATTCAAAAGAAATCATAGCAGTTTCACTGATGAGGCAACATGCCCTTGGGGGAATATTCTCCTATTAAGTATGAACATCACATTTTGCCATTCTCGGTACAGTAAGAGGCTGCCTCGGTAGACAGTGCAGATTGGGCCTATCCTGTGCAGAATATTTCTGCACACGATTGCCTGTCACATTATGAAACAACTTAGAGAGCTTTGTTACATCAGAACAGAGGAAATAGGAGCAGAAATAGGCAAATTCAGCCCTTCGAGCCTGCTCCGCTCGATGTTACTGTACCTTTAAGAGATTGTTTTTAAAATCATGCTCACAGCCTTAGGTGATGTCATTATTTGGAGGAAAAAGAACTTTGAGCAGATCAGGTGACAGAAGTTTCAGTTTTGGGAGTTGGGTTTTAACGGGGATGGCAAGCTGAATGGAAATCCCTCTCTCTCTGTTTCATTTGGAAATTCTGCTGGTGATCTTAAAGCAAGGTTTCACCTTCCTCAAGGAAAGAATTTGCCTCAAGTCCCTGATGTTCTGGGAAGCTGTTCTGACTTCAACCTGTTCTGAGTGAATCAAGACTGAGAGTTTTCAATTCTCCAATCAAAGGACTCCATTTCCAGTATCACGTGAGCATTAGTCTGTGCCATGTTAAACCTGTGGAAAGGGTCTTTTGTCTATGGGACTGGGTTGATTGGAACATTGTAGAGAGCTTGGTTAAGGGTTATACATTATCATGTTTGTTTGTTTTGTGTTTGTAATTGATAAAAGTTGTTGCTAATTTTCTTACTATACATGATAACTATATTCTTAAATAAACTTTGTTTGATAAAAGCTCCCTAGTGGGTCACTTGAATCATACCTGAAGTGAAACATCTCATGTTTATCCTTGCCAAATTCAAGATGCAAAACTTATGATCCGGGCGGGCTCCATAGAACACTTTGGAGTTTCTAACCTGAACCATAACAACTCAATCAGATCACGGCTGATCGCTCCCTGGTTTCAAATCCACCTCCCTACCTGTTACCCATATCCCTCTTTCCCTTTTTTAATTATGTCTGTCTCCCTCTTGAAACCATTCAACGATTTAGACTCCACCGCGCTATGGGGCGGCGAGTTCCACGCCCTCTCTAAGTAGTTCCTCCTCATCTCAGTTTTAAATCTACCGTCTCTCAACCTATACCTGTGACCTCTTGTTCTGGAATGCCCCATAACAGGAAACATTTGGTCTACATTTACTTCATCAATCCCTTTTAAAATTTCATATACCTCGCTCAGATCCCATCTCATCCTTCTAAGCTCCAGCGAGTATAAGCCCAAACTGTTTAATCTGTCTGTTCTGAGACTTCAATAACAAATCACTCTATAATGTATCACACCATTTTCGAGGTGCTCCCTTATGAATGAAATGTGTTGATGTGAAGTCTTGGTAGGGATGTGTAGGACGATGATTTTCATTTCAAACAATCAATGCAAAAGGCTTCTGTGAAATATGCCTCCCTGACTTTGTGGAATGTCAGGGAGGTTCAGCAGGATACAGAGCCCCAGTCTATTTAAGGGAGAGATAGCAAAGGAACGATTACATGGAAAAATTCATTAGAAAAGGGAATAGTTCCGGAGAGCCGACAGATAGCTAATTTGATCCCTATATGTAAAAAGGGAGATAGAACAAGTCTAGGGAACTACAGACCAATTAACTTAACGGCAGTGGTTGGAAAGATAATGGAATCCTTATTAAAAGATGTGAGAAAAACATCTAGAAACTGAAAATATAATTAAGAGTAGTCAGTAAGCATTCTGAAAGGGAAGGTCACGCTTGACCAACCTTATTGAATTCTGTGAAGAAGTATCAGAAAGGACAGATAAGGGAAAGGCAGCATACATTAACTACTTGAATTTCCAAAAAGGCTTTGATAAAGTACCACATTGTGGATTCATGACTAAGCTGAGAACACGTGAGAGGCAAGGGACAGGACGCAGAATGGATACAACCTGGCAAGAAGACAGAGAATGTCCTTCACAGCGTGTTTTGCAGTGGGTGGGGGGGGGGGGGGGGGGGGGGGTGGAGAGACAGCGCGCGCACGCTGGTGGCAAGATCTTACGCACCCGCCATTGTCAACAGGGCTTCCCGTTGAGCGCGCCCCTCACTGCCAGGAACCCGCTGTGAAGTTGTCATTGCTGAGACTCTAAGATCCCGCTGGGGTGAATGGCAGCAAGATTTCAGCAAGTGACTCAGATTGACAAATGGTAGGGAGGTAGTTTTCCATCAGGGTCGATGCTGGGAATACTGTTGTTCACTATTTGTCATAGAATCATAGAATCCCTGCAGTGCAGCAAAAGGCCATCCGCCCATCGAGCCTGCACCGACTCTCCAAAGGAGCATCCCACCCAGGCCCTCCCCTCCACCTCAACCCATAACTCCGTGCATTTACCATGGCTAATCCACCTGCACAGCTTGGGAGTGTGGGAAGAAACCGGAGCACCCGGAGGAAACCCACGCAGACACGGGCAGATCGTGCAAACTCCACACAGACAGTCACCCAAGGCCGGAATCGAACCCGGGTCGCTGATGCTTTGAGGCAGCTGTGATAACCAATTTATGTGAACAATTAGGACTCCGGGTTATACACCACAGCTGGGATTTTCCAGTCCCACTTGCAGCAGGAATCATCCCAAGGGGGACAGAATATGTGACGGACCAGCCAAGGGTCGGTTGACTTTGGGAGTGAATTTCTTGTCCCGCAGTGGGGGAGATCATAAAATCCTGGCAGACAATTTTAAAATTTGCAGCTGACACCAAATTGGGTGGTGGAATGAATAAAGAGGACTGTTACAATGTACAGGTAGACATCGCAATACATTCACAATTTTGTGTGCGTAATTAACTAATTAATTTCAATAATTAACAGTACAATTTGGCAGGGAGTAAAAGTATAACATATACCTTGGAATCATTGAATCCCTACAGTACAGAAGAATGCCATTTGGCCCATCGAGTCTGCACCAACCACAATCCCACCCAGGCCCTATTCCCTGCAACCCCGTACATTTACCCTGCTAATCCCTCTGACACTAGGGTCAATTTTAGCACGGCCAATCAACCTAACCCGCATATTTTTGGACCATGGGAGGAAACCGGAGCACCCGGAGGAAACGCACGCAGACACGGGGAGAACGTGCAAACTCCACACAGACAGTGGCCCGAGGCCGTAATTGAATCTGGATCCCTGGCACTGTGAGGCAGCAGTACTAACCACTGTGCCACCGTGCCGCCCAATGTAGAAGGTGAGGGGGATCTGGGGGTACAATACACAAATCACGAAAAACAACAGTGGAGGTTAATAAAACCATTTTAAAAAACAAGAATTGGGGTTCATTTCTCGAGGGACAGAAGTGAGAATTGGAGAAGTTATGCTATGCCTGTATAGAACATTGGTTAGGCTACACCTGGAAAACTGTGAACAGATCTGGTCTCCACATTCTAAAAAGGATAAAGGGGTATCGGAGAATGTGCAAAAAAAAGGTTAGCTAGAACAATACCAGGGCTGAGGGATTATAACTATTGAACTGACTGGGGCTCTCCAAAAAAGACCTGGCAAAGGTCTTTAAAATTGCCAGTGGGTTTGATAGGGTAGACCTTTTGGGCTGAATGGCCTGTTTCTGTGTTCTGAGTACTATGCAACTGTACAGAGCTCCCATCTATTGAGCAGAGTGTGAGCGATTAACTGCAGTGAGGCGTGCCTTTTTTCTATATTGCCTGGGCAGGCTATAGAATTGTCACCAGCACCCCATCATTTAAATCACATCACAGAAAAGGCTGAGATCGTCGTGAAACTTAATGCAAAGCAATTCGAGTCCAAGTTGCTTTTAAGCATCTCTCCATCCCCAGGTGTCACGGCACATCTTGCAGATACATCTGATGAGATTTACACCAAACACTCTGAAAATGTGCTGGGCAAGGTGTTGCTCAGATCTCACCGCAGGTCTCCAAATGAAAAAATAGAAGCACTGACTACATGATGGGACAATAAATACTCAGTGCAGGCAATTTTTCCTCTAAATGTCAAGGATGCAGTCCCTGACCCATGAGCCACCCTCTGGTAAGAACGACTGCTTCATAAATGGATGTTTCTTCATTTTGTGAGCAGTAACTCTCTCCCATTTAATTAAATGGACAGGCAGACTGGCAGAGCACAGAGGATTGATGTCAGCTAGGGTCCTCCCTCGCAACCCATGCACTCACTTCAATTATTAAGATGCTGTCACATCTCGCTGTGCTGCCTCTCGCCAGTTAACTGTTTCAACCGCGGCGCCTGTTCCCGGCTTCAGTCAGGTATCACTCTGATACCTGACTGTAAACTGTGAGAAATCATGCCCCCCCCCCACCACAACCCACTCCACATAGTTCACCCGCTCCTCTACCCCCGAGGAGACTTGCATCTATAAATACCTTACCCGAGCGCCCATTGTTTAGGTCTGTGTGTCGCATCCAAGTTGGCATGAGAGCCCCTTTTCCCTTTGAGTCAGAGGGTAATGGGTTAGGGCACCACTGGTGATTTGAAAGCAACACCCAGGCTGACACCTCAATGCCAGACTGAGAAGCTGCTATATTGTCCAGGGTGCCATTATTTGGTTGAGACGCCATACAAAATTCTCATCCACCCTCTTTTCAGAGAATGTAAATGGTTGCACGGCATTTCTTGAAGAACAGAGTTCTCCCCATCTCAAGAAGCTAAAATTAAAACAGTTTATCTAGCCATTGCTATCTGTGGGGCCTCGATATGTGCAAACTAGTTGCGTTACCAATCCTACAGTGACTACACTTCAAATATTTTTCACTGGTTGGAAAGCGATTTGGGACATAGAAACATAGAAGATAGGAGCAGGAGGAGGCCATTTGGCCCTTCGAGCCTGCTCCGCCATTCATCACGATCATGGCTGATCACCCAACTCAATCCTAGGTTTGTGAGAGTCGCTGTGGAAACGTGCGCCCTTCTTTCTATTAACCAGGAGATTGCAGTAAGCTGAATTATACCAGTTGACTTAGCATGCACCAAGGATTGAATCGAGAAGCTCTATGGTATATGAAGCAGAGCTCCAGTTTTGGTTGGGATCCATTGGGAGAACTTGGCGATACCAAATCCAGTCCTGCAGCATCACTATGGAAAATGGTGGTTTCAAAATGTGCGTGGAAAAAAAGGCTGGCAAACTGTGTGCGCTCAGTAGGAAAGTAACTGCTCATTAGGTGCCCAGCCATAGATTCCAGAGTCAATCATAGACAAGGGGGCAGTTGGGGATGCTACGATTGGTCTTGTTGTTAGGGGTTGAGGGTCAGTATCAGCCAGGGTTCCCATTTTCGATCGCTATTCAAATATTCCTGTGGAGAAGTTTGGCTATATACAGGCGTATTCACTCTGCTCCATTCCCCCCTCCAGCATTACACACAGTGCATTGGAGAAAATGCTGTTAAAAGACTATATGCTGCACTGCTGTTATGCCACTTTGTGAACAACTGGGTTCAAATCCCTCTGCGGCAGATGGTAGAATTTGAATTCAATTAAAAAAAAATTATATCTGGAGTTGGGAATCTGCTGATGGCTGTGAGGCCATTGTCGATTGTCGGGAAGACTCACCTGGTTCACTGGTGTCCTTTCGGGGAGGAAATCTGCCGTCCTTGCCTGGTCTGGCCTATACGTGACTCCAGAGCCACAGCAATGTGGTTGACTCTCAACTGCTCTCTGAACAAGGGCAACTAGGGATGGGCAATAAATGCTGGCCAGCCAGCGACGCCCATGTTTCAAGAATGAAATAAAATGCTTCCACAGCCACTGATTTTTCAATCTACTTCCATTGCTTTTAGATTCACACATTCTCTAACTCTTCAATCCAGTTTCCCCCTGTTTTGCATTAACTGTCTTACTTCACAGTGTGGTCGGAGGTAAGTGTGGCACTTAAAGGCAATGGTTTAAATAATGATTCTGAAGGGTCAAATCCGTCAGTTGGCAAGGGATGATTTAATGCTGAGTGCAGCTCAGTTTATCAGCAGATACAATCAGTGAGCGAGGGAGGGTGGATCTGGTCACCTTGACTGAAATGCCCAATGTCCAAGTAAAAAGTGTTGCCCTTCAGTTTACACTACTGTTCATGTGTTTTAACCTATTAACATATATCTCCAGGGAATGCAACACATAGCGTAGCAATTTTAAAAAGTGTTGTTTCATCCCTGGGACCTGGGCTTGGGAATGTAACAAGACATTTGTTAGCTGCGCTTGCAGTGGTTCATTAAGGGTCTTTGGTTACATCAATCTCACTCTGATGACTGCACAATTCCAAACAAGAATTCCCGAACTCCAATGGACTTGAATGAGGACATTTTAAAATGACACAGATGGCCTTTCATGAATAATTAAAACCACATATTGGCAAGAGTAGAGCGGACGCATTTGTTCAGGTCCAACTCTTGACAAGGTAAATTAGCCTCCGTTCACTCAATACTGCTCCTTTCCTTATGCCAAGGTGGTTTGGAAAAGGGCGAGACGCAATAGAAGCCAACTGGTGATTTTTATAACCTACCTGATTTCTCCCCATTGACTCAGGTGCCCAAACCATCACATCATTCCAACAATCTCTTTGGTGAATATCCAAATCTCCACAATGCCACATTGAGAAAGCTCAGCCCAAATCCACCAACCTGTGGTGCCCCTTAATTGGCACAATTGGTTGTAGCTACAATTCAGTCAAGGACACGTACACCTAATTTCTAAACAGCTTTAAAATGTTTAAGTTGAGCATACAACTAGCCATCCAAAGATGATCTTGGACTCCCACCAAGCCCCTATCCTTTTCTCCATCTTCATTGCCACCATTCTTCACCTCGTTAAGAACAAGCTTCCCAGGGAGTGGACGTTATCTTCAGGATGGACGGAAAACCTTTCAACCTCAATCAGTTGAAATTCAAGAAGAAAACAACACGGACATTGCTCATGGAACTTCAGTACGCGGATGACATTGCCATTGCCACTCAAACGAGAATCTCCAAGCCATGCCTGACATGTTTGCGGAAGTATACTGAAGAATCAGCCTCAGCCTCAAACCTCCAAGAAGACTCAAGTCCTTGACAAACCCATTCCAGGGCAAGATCCGATCTCTCCCTCCATCAGGATCAATGGAGAAACCCTCCCAAATCTGGAACATTTCCCCCACCTGGGGAATTACCTCACACTTAAGGCTGACATCGATGTGGAGATCCAACATTGTATCCAATCCGCAAGTGCTGCCTTTGGATGCCCAAGAATGAGCGTCTTTGATGATTGTGACATCCGTGCTGATACTAAGATCCTCGTGTACAAGGCAGTCATCCTCCCAACTCTTCTAAAGACTCAGAAACCTGGACTACATATAAATGTTACCTCAAGGCCCTAGGGAACCACCAACGCTGTCTGAGACGGGTTCTCCGCATCAGCTAGGAGGACAGGTGTAGTGACATCAGTGCCCTTGAAGAGCCAAGAGCACCAGCATCAAGGCCATAATCATCTGAAATCAACTCCACTCGGCCGGCCATATGCTTCGGGTGTCAGAGTCCCAACTTCCAAAGCAAATCTTCTTCACCCAACTCAAGCAAGGCACCTGAACAAGAGGACAAAGAAAGCACTTCAAAGACACCTTGAAGGTTTACCTCAAGAAATACAACATTGACGTCAATGCCTGGGAGACCCTTGCTCAAAAGATAGTTGGAGGAACCTCCTGATGAAGGGATACAATTCTTCGTGAACACTCAAGAGGAGGTCCGGAAAAGGAGCTTGAGAAAGGAATACCAGTGATCCAAGGACTGAACTTACCTCCTGGAAACACCTGCCAAGTGCGTGCTTGAAGATGTGGCTCCAGGATTGGGCTCATCAGCCACACAAAGACCTAGAGAACCGGTGACCAGTGACACGGAGTTTCTTAGATGGACAATCATACTCATTAGCGAGTGATCGCCAAAGAAGAAGAAGAAGATTGACCTCTGTAGAATGGTTAGTCATCACCATTGTTGAACTCTTGTAAGGTGAAAGGTCACTCAGTTGCCCCACAGGAAGTTCCAGTGCATTGTACCAGTCCTGGTGGTATTTATGGATGAAATTCATTAGATGAAGTGGGTTCAAAGGAAAACAAACTCAAGCTGGATATCATGAGGTTTGTAGTAAAGGTCAATCAGGAATTTGTGTGAAACTGCATTTCATCAGTGTTTATAATACCCATATCTTTCAATGCCACTGGGCAATAATGGTGTTTGTTTGGTAATGCTCAACAATGGTGGTAAATGTGCAAATGCCAACTTATTACACAGAAATGACACAGTTTGCGGGTAAACAGTTCATATCATTAACAGGCTTCAATCTGCGCGTGTTAGCCAGTTCCATCCCTTCGGGTGGTAAAAGTCAATTTCCAGCTCGTCACTTTCATGCAGAATCTCACTGTCGAGCCTGATGAGCCCTAAAGCACAGGGACTAATTTGTTAGCGCTTTGCAGTTTCTGGGCTCAAACACAAGCTTCTCACGGTGAAGACTGGATCAGGTTCCTCTCTGAACTCTGCCAAGGCCAGAGAGTCTACTCACACTCAAGCCAACATTTCTTGATTGGCATCACTTAACCAAATCTAGGCCTTCGCCATCTTGACTGCCTTCGGGTGAGGTCAGTAAGAAGTTTAACAACACCAGGTTAAAGTCCAACAGGTTTATTTGGTAGCAAAAGCCACACAAGCTTTCGGAGCTCTAAGCCCCTTCTTCAGGTGAGTGGGAATTCTGTTCACGGGTGAGGTACCAGAGAGCTGCAAACACAGATGGAAGAAACCTTCAAAGGGTAGTGCGGGGTATTTATTTCTTGAAACATTGTTTTCAGAGATGAGGCCATCTTCAGGTGACAGGCCAGGCATTTCCCTCCAACTCCTCAATTCAATGCCAAACGTGGACCTTCTTCCTCCAAGAGCTCAATGTTAATAAGGAATAACTGTTCTCTTGCAGTCTCAGGTAGTCCCAATCATTATTAACTTCCAAGTATCAGATTCATTTGTAGATCTCTTTGAGAACTTTGATCCAACCATTCAGGCATATTTAATGATGTGAGTAACCAGCCTACTACCAATATGGCCAAGAAGATTGGCATTCCATGGCTACTTGCCATGCCCAGATAATCAGTTCCTCAAAATAAAATGCCCAAAGTCTGATAAACTACGGATGGACTGGTTTTACTCTGAAGCTCATGAATGGCGCAGTGTTTTTTGTTGGGAATGGGTTAACTGACCTTCCAAATAAATTCTAATTTGATGTCAATTGTTCAGTAGAAGTCACTGATATATAAAGGGGCTACAGGTGGCACTGGGTGTTGGTGGAGAATTGTATGTAGAGTTGGATCAGAGAAATAAAGGTAGGGGATTATGAAGAAGCAGAACTCGTGCCTCCTTTACTGGAATGCAACCGGGAGGCTCAAGCATTTTTTATGGTAACCTCTCTGGAGACTTCAGTACAACAATCAGCCAAAGGTAAAAACAAATAGAAAACTCTCCTGTGGGTTCCATCAATAGGTAGACTATGTCACACTGACCAAGAGATTCTAACTCAGAGTCTGGTTGGTGCTGCACTAGGTGGTATTAGCCGAGGCAGTGACTATCCTTTGGAGATCTGGCTCTTGCTTTTCTAACCAGTGACCCGATGAGGAACATGAAAGAGTTTGGTGAAACGGCAGGGAAATGGCATTAGCTAAAGAGCTGGTACTGGCAAAGATGCTGGTGGCATGGTGGCACTGTGGCTAGCACTACTGCCTAACACCACAAAGGACCCAGGTTCAACTCTGGCCTCAGGTGTCTATCTCTGTAGAGTTTGCAAGTTCTCCCCGTGTCTGCGTAGGTTTCCTCCGGGAGCTCCAGTTTCCTGTTACAGTCCAAAGATGTGTAGGTTAGGTGGAGTGACCATGCTAAATAGCCGCTTAGCGTCCAAAGATATGTAGATTAGGAGGATTAATGGGGTAAATACATTGGGTTATGGGGACAGGGCATGGGTGGGATGTTCTGTTGGAGAGACAGTGCAGACCCCAATGGGCCAAATAGCCTCGTTTTGCACAGTAGGGATTCTATGATCTATGAATAGACCCAACGGCCACTGTTGGTGCTGCAATTGCTACGTGTTTGGATCGTGGACATTCATTCTTCAATCAGAAATCTGAACAGTGTGAGTCAACAGGTCAATTGATGGTAGAAGGTGTTTCATAGAATCCTACAGTGCAGAAGGAGGCCATTCAGCCTATCAAGTTTGCACCGACCACAATCCCAGCCAGGCCCTATTCCCATAACCCCACAAATTTACCCTGCTAACCTCCCTGACACTAGGGTCAATTTTGCATGGCCAATCCACCTAACCCGCACATCTTTGGACTGTGGAGTGAAACCGGAGCACCCAGAGGAAACCTACACAGACACCTGGAGAATGTGCAAATTCCAGATAGTCACCCAAGCCAGGAATCGAACTCAGGTCCCTGGTGCTGTGAAGGAGTAGTGCTAACCACTGTGCCACCATGCCACCCTGTGTGACGGGGCTGGAACAGAATCATGATAAATCCTTCCTTTTACACTACTACGATCTCAATCTATTCTTAAATGCTGGGCTTCTACATCTCAGCCAGATGTTTAGGAGCAAGAGCAGAAAGGTTTAGGACTGCAGTGATGTCGTGATGATAGCAACACAACCAGAGAGGGAAGCATAGGGAGGAACTGTTGTAGTTTCTGATATGTCTCGTGGTCCGAGGTTAGGGTTAGGACGAACGAGAAGAGGATACAAGTGAGCAAAGGCCAGCTACCCTTGTACATTTTGAGACAAAGGAAGAGGCTCAATTAATACCACAAAGCCTAATGGATTCAGCTGCAGTCAGCCTTCATACCCTGAAGCTACTGCGCAATAATGGAGCCCTTCTGAATCATCATTACTTTAGTCTGCAACTTAATCTTATTAAAGGAGAAGTCATCCAAACTTACCTTTAATGCTAATTCAATTTGAACAAAGAACATAAAATTGGTTCTGAAAATAAATAGCCACTTAACTAGACTTTAGATGAGATGACTTAATTGGGAGTCTGGATCAATTCAATTCAGCCCATTATATCAATGAGGTTTAATGCACAGCATTCGGCCAGAGACCCTTCAAGCAATTATTGAATTCACTGGAAGTTTGGATGCTGTGCTCATGTCCCAGCACTGCTGCCAGATGCATATCCATTATCCATCTCCAGTGCAAAGATAGCCACGAGAGGCCTAAGCCACAACCTTAACTTTCTATTCATCTCCTTTCTTAAATGTCGCCTGTACTTTCAGCCTCTGCCCCCCGGCCCACATCAAGGCTGAAACCATTGTTATTCCCCATGCCCTTCAGTGGGTCACTGGAATCTTGTATCATTCAGCTGCAAGCAATTCCCCCACCTTGTGGAGTGGCACAGTGACAGCGCCAGGGACCCAGGTTCGATTCCTGGCTTGGGTCACTGTCTGTGCAGAGTCTACACCTTCTCCCCATGTCTGCATGGGTTTCCTTCCACAGTCCAAACGACGTGCCGGTTAGGTGCATTGGCCATGCTAAATTCTCCCTCCGTGTACCCGAACAGGCGCCGCAGTGTGGTGACTAGGGGATTTTCACAGTGACTTCATTGCGCTGTTAATGTAAGCCTACTTGTGCCAATAATAAACTAAATTACACACTTGTGATCATTCTAATGATATTGATACTCTTTCCACCCCACCCCCCCACCCCCCGCCAGATTATGGCGACTTCCTACCTGCGGGCTTCAGCATTTCAAACCCGAAAATGAAAGCAAAATGCTGCACAAGCTGGAAACCTGAAATAAAATCAGAAAGTGGTGGAGAGACCCAGCAGCTCTGGCAGCCTCTGTGGAGAGAGAAACAGAGCCAACGTGACTCTTTTTCAGATTCGGAATGTTAACTCTGATTTTCTCTCTCTACGGATACTGTCAACCTGCTGGGTTGTACCAGCTCTTTTACAGCACGGGTCCCTAAGCCATTCGACCTGGAAGATTTCACGTTCAATTCTAGCTATCGTAGCCTAGATAGGGGGCAGCACGGTGGCACAGTGGTTAGCACTGCTGCCTCACAGCGCCAGGGACCCGGGTTCAATTCCCAGCCTGGGTCACTGTCTGTGTGGAGTTTGCACATTCTCCCTGTGTCTGTGTGGGTTTCCTCCGGGTGCTCCGGTATCCTCCCACAGTCCAAAGATGTGCGGGTTAGGTGGATTGGCCACGCTAAATTGCCCTTTAGTGTCAGGGGGACTAGCTAGGGTAAACGCATAGGGTTATGGGGATAGGGCCTGGGTGGGATTGTGGTCGGTGCAGACTCAATGGGCTGAATGGCCTCCTTCTGCACTGTAGGGATTCTATGATTCTAGCTATGCATTGAGTAAAAGGCTCGCTGCTGAGGGAAAGGGGGAGCAGTACAAACAGCCTCGGATAATGTTAGGCTGACTCTTTAAAGAATAACCTCTCGTTTCTAAGGATCAAGTTGAGTTTTATTCCAGGCGTAGTAACGAAAACTCTGGGTGACCACCAGTTGATGAAAATAACACCAATTATTTACAGCAGAAAACTATTTAGAGATAACTATTTGGAAGGTACAGCAACAGTGAACCATAACTCAAACCGTCTCCCCAACCCAGGCCTTGACAGCTGATTTAAAGTCCACACACCCTTTGACCTGTGCGTGCTCCCATTCTGTTGGGCAAGAAGTCCCACGGCCTCTGTGATTTGCCGAAACCTCGGATGAGAAGGTCATGTTACCTCTGAGGTTCGCCTCGATACAAGTTTGTGTATTTTGTTTCCCTGCCTCTTTCCTCTGGCCTCCTCTAAAAGCATGATCATTTGCAGGGCTTCAGGCATGGGCGTTCTTCTTGTACCTCGTGTTGCCCAGGTGACCATTCTGAATATGCTGGCCTACACAGGAAGGCCCAGCTTTATAAATCAACTTTATTTTAATTCCAATCCTGTAATCCAATTGTCACAAGGTCTTAAATATCGCTGATCACAAAATTTAAGCTTAATTGTTGGGAGGGCAAGCGTAAACTGAGACTCGTCCTGTTCTCTTCCAAAGGCTCCTACCCTGTGGTGGAACGATGGCACAGTGGTTAGCACTGCTGCCTCATAGCGCCAGGGACCTAGGTTCGATCCCGGCTTGGGTGACTGTCTGTATGGAGTCTGCACGTTCTCCCCATGTCTGCATGGGTTTCCTCCCACAGTCCGAAAGACGTGCGGGTTAGGTGCATTGGCCATGCCAAATTCTCCCTCAGTGTACCCAAACAGGCGCTGGAATGTGCTGACTCGGGGATTATCACAGTAACTTCATTGCAGTGTTAATGTTAAAGTTAAAGTTTATTTATTAGTCACAAGTAGGCTTATGAAGTTACTGTGAAAATCCCCAGCCTTGGGTAATTGTGTAGACTTTGCACGTTCTCCCCGTGTCTGCGTGAGTTTCCTCCGGGTGCTCTGGTTTCCTCCCACACTCCAAAGATGTGCGGGTTAGGTTAATTTCTCACATTAAATTGCCCCTTAGTGTCAGGGGGATTAGCAGGGTAAATATGTACACCTACTTGTGACACTAATAAATAAACTTAAACCTGGTCCTCTACACATTGAAGCAGGAAAGAGTTCCCTGGAAAGTGACCAGGCATACAAGTTACGGCTTATTTTTATTCGCTCCCTCCCACTCTCAAAACAGGTGCTGACGCCAACTGTAGCTTTCCTGCATCACCCTGGCACAAGTCAGCAAACTCGGCACAGGCCAGGTCCTTGCGGCCTAGCATGGCATCGAGCCTTTGGCGTCGTGAAGAGTTAACTGCGCAGAGTTCATTCAGTGCCAGCTGCAGTCAAACCTCTCCACTGAAGCGAAGAGTTATCGGTAAATCCACACCAAATTAATCTGAATCAAATTCACATTTGCCTGTCATCCGGGGGACGTGCAGTTCAGCCAGAGTTATGTTAAGCTGAGAGCTCATTTAGCAGAGAATTAGCCAGCCTCTAAAACATTATTTCAAATTGTTAATGGGCTAAACGCCTAACTGCAGTTGAACTGCCATAGAATTCATCCGCCCAGCGCTCTCATTTCCCGCTGGCAGCTATACAAATCGAAGGGATGAAAATAAATAAACCCTAACTTTCTTACTCTTGGTTAACTAAAGTTCCCTGTATGGGCACGATGCCAGGGTGGGATTGGGTTTTGTTGTGATGCCCTCAAGGGGCGGCACGGTGGCACAGTGGTTAGCACTGCTGCCTCACAGCGCCAGAGACCCTGGTTCAATTCCAGCCTTGGGCGACTGTTGGTGTGGAATTTGCACATTCTCCCCATGTCTGCGTGGGTTTCCTCCGGGTGCTCTGGTTTCCTCCCACAGTCCAAAGATGTGCTGGTTAGGTGCATTGACCCTGCTAAAATTCCCCTTACTGTCAGAGGGATTAGCGGGTTGAATATGTGAGGTTACGGGGATAGGGCCTGGGTAGGATTGTTGTCAGTGCAGGCTCAATGGGCTGAATGGCCTCCTTCTGCACTGTCGGGATTTTATGATAAAGCCACATACTTGAGCGAGATGTGGGGGCCCCAGGAAACCTTAATCTAGCACAGGTCCTTGTCTTTAAGTACAAGAGTTAGGAGGATAAAGCTCTTTCTGTAATGTTGCATCAAACACTTTAAGCACAGTTGACATAAGTGACAAATTTTTGTATTGCTGAGTCAAGCATCCTTATGGCCTGTGATAGAAGTAGCTTAAACATACCTCTACAGTGCCATGTGTGTGTGTGAACCCCGTGGTTGAGTAAACTAAGTAGTTCAGTGATTGCTTCGCTTGTCCATATGGTAGAGCAGGAGTTAGTGTTGCCAGGTTTGAGCAGTTTACTGAACTACTGGCAGCAAAGCTGGACAATGAGTCGGTTCGATTTGATAAACGGCAAGCATCTGCTTCTGTGTTTTTGGTCGCTGTGTTGACAAATACTGGAAGCTTGTCCATGAGCCAATCAATGGGCCTCGATTGTGACAGGTTTAGTCATTAGGCTTTCCGGCCTTGCTTACACACCAGATGCTGTAAAATTTCAAATCTGGTCAACATTCCAAGAATGCTCGACAGAGCTGGGAGGAATAACAGATTTTTCCCATTTTAGTGTTAGGTTTGTCTTGTTTATTTACAAAGAAAGACAGGAACCCCGATACAAAATGGAGGAAAATTTAACCCCAAAAATGGAGGGATTTGAGTCAAGCAGAAGGTGCAAATCGGAATCCCAGTTCCCACCTGTCTCTAACCTGCCCACAGACAGCGGCACCCCTGCTCTGTATGGCTCAGTGACCACTGCCCGCAGTAAATTAGTCGGATTCCGCTGTGGGGGTTGCCAGTCGAGGTGCTGGCCTCGCCTCTGCTGCTTGCCAAGGGAACTATGCCCGTTGGGAAGATATGTTTGTTGTGAGATGCGGTGGCAAGGCTTTACCCCCATGTTCCTTTAATCATCTCTCTGTTCTCAGTTTGCACACTTTCCTTTCCCTGTTAACATATCACCATGGAAGGCACGATGGCACAGTGGTTAGTACTGCTGCCTCATAGCTCCAAGGACCCGGGTTCTATTCCCGGCTTGAGTCACCGGCTGTGTGCAGTTTGCACGTTCTCCCCGTGTCTGTGTGGGTTTCCTCCGGGTACTCTGGTTTCCTCCCACGGCGACAGCCTTGCATTGTCAAACTCATAGAGTTATATCTTACAGCCAATGTCCCAGACTCCTGCATCACCATCTATGGGTATGTCCTGTCCCACCAACAGGACAGATTCAACTGAGGTGGTCGCACAGTGGTACACAATCAGGACGACATTGCCGTGGGAGTCCTAAGTGTTGACTCTGAAATCCATGAAATCTGGTGGCATCAGGTCAAACTTGGGTAAGGAAATCACTTTTTGATTCCCATCTAGCCCTCTACCTCAGCTGATGAATCAGTAAACCTCTTCTATGTTCAAGTTGGAAGAAGCAATGAGGTTTGCAAGGATACAGAATGTATTCTGGGTGGAAGACTTCACCAACAGTGACTATCAATGGAGCTGGCCGAGTCCTGAGGATATATCTGCAAGATTGGGCCTGTGACATGTGGTGAGGGAATCAAATGGAGGGAAAAACCGATTAGACCTTGGGGAGGCTCGGTGCCACAGTTAGCACTGCTGCCTCACAGTGCCATGGACCTGGGTCACTGTCTGTGTAGAGTTTGCACATTCTCCTTGTGTCTGCGGGGTTTCTTCTCGGTGCTCCGGTTTCCTCTCACACTCCAAAGATGTGTGGGTTAGGTGGATTGGCCATGGTAAATTGACCCTCGTGTCAGGGGGATTAGCAGGGTAAATATGTGGGGCGATGGGAAAAGGGCCTGGGTGGGATTGTGGTCAGTGCAGACTCGATGGGCCGAATGGCCTCCTTCTGCACTGTAGGGATTCTATGATTCTCACCAATCTACTAGTCACAGGTGCTATTGTTAGGAGTGACCATCACACAGTCCTTGTGGAGGTGAGGTCTCATCTTCACACTGAGGATACTCTCCATTATGTTGTGTGGCATTACTATCTTGCTAAAAGATGGTACATGTTAAAGTTAAAGTTAATTTAAGATCAGAACAAATCTAACAACTTAAAACTGAACGTGAATGAGGTGCTTTGGGCCGTCACCAGCAGCAGAATTATATTCAACCACAACCTGGAACCTCATAGCCTGGCATCCCCCTCCCCTCTACCATCATCATCAAGCCAGGGGATCAACCCTGGTTCAATAACGAGTGCGGGAGCAGCATCAGGCAAAATGAGGTACCTTCCTACCTGGTGTAGCTACAACACAGAGTAACTTGCACGCCAAACTGCAAATATAGCAAGTGGCAGACAGTAAAACAATTTCACAATCAATGGACCAGATCAAAGTTCTGCAGTCCTGCCACATCCAGTTGTGAATGGTGGTGGACAATGAAACAACTAACCAGAGGAGCAGTCTCCACGATTACCCCACCCCCGCTGTCCTCACTAATGGGGTAGCCCAGCAGAGCATTGCAATAAAAGCTGAAATGTTTGAACCATCTTCGGCTGGATGTGCCGAGTGGATGATGCATCTCCTCCTGAGGCCCCCAGTGGCACAGATGCCTTCAGTCAATTTGATTCACTCCATGTGATGATAAGAACTGGCTGAAGGCACAGGATGCTGCAAAGGCTATGGGCCCTGACAACATCTTGGCAATTCTACTGAAGCCTTGTATGCCAGAACTTGCTACACCCTTAGCCAAGCTGTCCCAGTACAGCTCCAACACTGGTATCTACTCAACAGTGTGGAAAATTGCCCAGGTATTTGTCCTGTACACAAAGAACAGGATAAATCCAATATGGTCAATTACTGACTCAGTCTACTCTCGATCATCAGGAAAGTGATGGTAGGTGTTGTCGACAGTGCTGTCAAGCAACACTTACATAGCAATAACTTGTTCAGTTTAGGTCGCCCAGATCCTGACCTCGTTACAGCCTTGGTCCAAACATGGACAAAAGAGCTGAATTCAAAGCGGATGTCAGAGTGATTGTCCTTGATATAAAGGCAGTATGTGATTGAGTGTGTGGCATTAAGGAACCCCAGCAAAACTGGAATCAATGGGAATGAGGGAAAAGCTCTGCACTGGCTGGAGTCATAATGGAAGTTAGTTGTGGTTACTGGAGCCCAAACATCTCAGCCCCAGGACATGTTTGCCTGAGTTCCTAGGCCCAACGATTGTCAGGTGCTTCATCAATGACCTTCCCTCCAACATGAAGTGGGAAGTGGTAATACTTGCTAATGTTTCGGTGGCACAGTGTTTAGCACTGCTGCCTCACAGCGCCAGGGACCCGGGTTTGATTCCCAGCTTGGGTCACTGTCTGTGTGCAGTTTGCATATTCTCCCTATGTTTGCGTGGATTTCCTTTAGGTGCTCTGGATTCCTCCCACAGTCCAAAGCAGTGCGGGTTAGGTGGATTGGCCATGCTAAATTGCCCCTTAGTGTCCGGGAGGACAAGCTAGGGTAAATGTATGGGGTTATGGGGATAGGACCTGAGTGGGATTGTGATCGGTGCAGCTCGATGGGCCAAAAGATGTGCAGGTTAGGTTGATTGGCCAGGTTAAAAATTGCCCCTTAGAATTCTGGGATGCGTAGATTAGTGGGTAAATATGTGGGGGTAGGGCCTGGGTGGGATTGTGGTCGGTGCAGACTCGATGGGCCGAATGGCCTCCTTCTGCACTGTAGGGTTTCTATGATTCTATGATTCTATGAAAAGGACTCCTTCTGCACGGTAGGATTCTATGATTCTATGACTGCCAAATGCTCAGCACCATTTGCAACTCTTCAGATACTGAAGCAGTCCATGACGAATTGCAGCAAGACCTGGACAATATCCAGGCTTGAGCTGATCAGTGACATAAGAACGTAAGAATTAGGAGCAGGCAATTCAGCCCCTCGAGCCTGCTGTACTATTCAATATGATCATGGTCGATCTCATCTCAGCCTCAAATCCACTTTCCTGCCCACTCCCCATAACCCTTCAAACTGTTTCTAATTAAAACCTATCTCCTCCTTAAATTTACCCAGTGCCCGGCATCCAACACACTCTGGGGCAGTGAGTTCCATGATCCTTTGAGAGAAGTAATTTCTTCTCATCTTGAATTTTCCATGTAACTGAACCCCAGGAGAGCAGATACATGGCAACACCACCATGACACACACCTTGCTGACTTGGAACCATATCGACGTCCCCTTATATGTAAGCCTACTTGTGACACTAATAGATAAACTTCAAGTTAAACTTATTCCCAATTCGATAAGGATGTGGACAAGGTTATATCTATTCATGCTGTTAGGAGGGAAAGAAAAACTAAAGACTTTTTGCAATAAATAATTAACAGAAGGAAACCTCCAAGTGAACATACCATGATGCTCGGACAAGGAGAGTCTGGGAGGCAACTTCACTGGAAACAGCAAAGAAACACTTCTATATCCAACCCTAGAATTGAGGAGCTGCGACAGACCTACCTCAGCTGACCTTGTTATCAATGGAACTACTCCTCAGGGGGGCACATCACACCCGCTGGTGACATCAGAACACAGCCCAGTAGTCAGGAGAGCAAGCATTGCTGGCAAGATGCCATATACCGTGGCAGCATGGTGGTACAGTAGTTAGCACTGCTGCCTCACAGCGTCAGGGACTCAGGTTCGATTCTGGCCTCGGGTGACTGTGTGGAGTTTGCACGTCCTCCCTTTGTCTACATGGGTTTCCTCCGGGTGCTCTGGTTTCCTCCCAAAGTCTAAAGATGTGCGGATTTGGTGGATTGGCTATGCTAAGTTGCCACTCAATGTCTAGGAGATTAGCAGGGTAAATATGTGAGGTTACAGGGATAGGGCCTGGGTTTATTTTTATTCATTTGTGGGACATGGGCGTCGCCGGCTGGCCAGCATTTATTGCCCATCCCTAGTTGGCATTGTTCAGAGGGCAGTTGAGAGTCAACCATATTGCTGTGGTTCTGGAGTCACATGTAGGCCAGACCAGGTAAGGTCGGCAGATTTCCTTCTCTAAAGGACATTAGTGAACCAGATGGGTTTTTCTGACAATCGACAATGGTTTTAGGGTCATCAATAGATTCTTAATTTCAGATATTTTTTATTGAATTCAAATTCCACTTCCTGCTGTTGTGGGATTCGAACCCAGGTCCCCAGAACAGTAACTGGTTTCTAGCGAATATACCACTAGGCCACTGCCTCCCCTGGGATTGTTGTCGGTGCAGACTCGATGGGTCAAATGGCCTCTTTTTGCACTGTAGGGCTTCTATGATTTACTGCCCATCACTAGTTGCCCTGTGGAAGTAGCAGTTGGCCTTTTATTGTCTGTGCTCCCAGAGTTCTCTGACTGGCTTCCAAGGTCAATCCAGCTTCAACTGCCGCAGTCACCCTTACTCAATCCGGCTTTTCATTTCCCGATTTTTAAAATTATTTTTCGAAAGGGAGCACAAATTCTCAAGCTGCAGCGTTGAGATTTAAACATTCCTTCACTGGGTTGTTCATAGAATCCCTACAGTACAGAAGGAGGCCATTCGGCCCATCAAGCCTGCACCGGCCACAATCCCACCCAGGCCCTATCCTCGTAACCCCACGTATTTAATCTCCCTAACCTACACATCTTGGGGCACTAAAGGGCAATTGAACACGGCCAATCCACCTAAACCGCACATCTTTGGACCATGGGAGGAAACCGGAGCACCCGGAGGAAACCCATGCAGGCACGGGGAGAATGTGCAAACTACACACAGACAGTCGCCCGAGGCAGGAATTGAACCTGGGTCTCTGATGCTGTGAGGCAGCAGTGCTAACCACTGTGCCACCGTGCCGCCCTTAAACATACGCTGCTGCCACGTTGTCATGAAACTTGGCATCTCCCCGTTGGGAATTGAACCCCAGTCTGCTGTGTGACAGGTGGGGATACGAACCACTACACTAAAGAGGTAATGCTAAATTGTTCCAGGCCTTTGGATTACTCACCTTGTAACACAACCAGCAAAGCACGCAGATGTAGCCTTTTGTTTGCCTGCTCAGGCTGTTGATTTTAAAGAAACTAATTTTCTTGCTTGGAGAGAGAATGGAGACTGTCGGATGGAGTTACTGAGTAAGACAGCTGAAAGGAGCTGAGTTAACAAGCGTGCTTGAAAAGGCACGGATAACTAAAGCTCACCTAGCTAATGACTATCTCCATGGCTGATAAATCACACCGTTAACCTGCAGAGACAGATGTGTTTGGCAAAGACAATGATGTAATTCTCCCCAGCAGCTCCATCGCTAGCCCTCGTACTCTGTGTCAACATTCCCAATCGGCATCCAGTCCCTCAAAACAAAACTGATATAAATCTGCAGCTTCCACCAGGATGTTTCAGTCAGGGGAAAAGGATGATGGATGGCTGAGGTGTCTAATTAAGACGCGTGTGGTTGCAAGACTGCCTGGGGACACCGGTGCTAATTCACATCCATCTACAAGCCCCAGAACAAGAGACCCCAGCGACACTTAGTAATTCATCCCTCAGCCAGAAGAGGTATTTTCATTCCAATTTATCCAACACATTCACTTCTCCAAGTGAGAGACGCTGATTAGAGCACAAGCTGAGAGATTTCTTAATCGCGTGTGTAGATTAGGCGGAAGAGTTTGGTGGCCTTCAGTGCCGATAAACTTAGTGCAAAGGACCTCAGATGAGTGCCGGAGAAGGCTTGTCGTAAATGTACGAGTCACAGAAGTTGTCCATCCACCTTGTGCACTTTGTCACAGAAAGGGGGAAAGGAGATTTGGAACTCACTATCTCTCCCAAAAGTGGCACAGTGGCTATCACTGCTGCCTTGGGTCATTGTCTGTGCGGAGTCTGCACGTTCTCCCTGAGTCTGCGTGGGTTTCCTCCGGGTGCTCCAGTTTCCTGCCACAGTCCAAAAGACTTGCTGGTTTGGTCCATTGGCCATGCTAAATTCTCCCTCAGTGTACCCGAACAGGCGCCGGAGTGTGGCGACTAGGGGATTTTCACAGTAACTTCATTGCAGTGTTAATGGAAGCCTATTTGTGACACTAATAAATAACCTCAAAAAAACAGAGGTCGGGAGGCAAGGAACTAAGAACAAAGAAAATTACAGCACAGGAACAGGCCCTTCGGCCCTCCAAGCCTGCACCGGCCATGCTGCCTGACTGAACTAAAACCCCCTACCCTTCCGGGAACCATATCCCTCTATTCCCATCCTATTCATGTATTTATCGAGACGCCCCTTAAAACTCACGATCATATCTGCTTCCACTACCTCCCCTGGCAGCGAGTTCCAGGCACCCACCACTCCCTGTGTAAAAAAAACTTGCCCCGTACATCTCCTTTAAATCTTGCCCCTCGCACCTTAAACCTGTGCCCCCTAGTAATTGACTCTTCCACCCTGGGAAAAAGCTTCTGACTATCCACTCTGTCCATGACCTTCACAATCTTGTAGACTTCTATCAGGTCGCCCCTCAACCTCCTTAAGCTCTTCCGCCTAATCTAATTGAGAATTTCAAAATTGAGAGGGTTGGCTTTTTGTTCGGCCAGAGTGCTGTGGGTGGAGTTAATCAGCTGGGATTTAACTGAGTGGCAGAACAAGACTCGAGGGGCTGAATGGCCTACTCTGTTCCTAAGTTCCAACGCTGTTGCAATGGTGCAAGTCTTGCTAATGTAAAAGCAGCTGAAGGATAAGGGAGTGCCCTGCATCTTGTACGTGATGTAAAAGGAAATTCCTCTACTGTGTAAGAATGAGGCTGAAGATTACTGGCTGCCACATCGGGAAAGGTCATATTCCACCCAACATCCATGCAAGCTCTCCTGGTCAAGGTAAGTTTGATCCCAGGAGTGAAGTCAATGACGTGTGCTCTTGCCTTCCACCATCAGCTGCCTCTGGAAACATAAATGACCTCAGCTACCAGCAGTGGAACCCCATCACTGGATTGTGGCAGCTCCCATTGAAATCACTGGCTCTCCTTCTGGCCCACTAAATGCATGAAGATCGTTTTAGCATGTCTAGACATTCTGGTGCCAGTAGTGTTAAAGCTGCCAAATGAAAGTTCTCCAACTGAAATGAAATCCCATAATCATCTTATTATGATGCGTCCATGTGCAAATACATCAACTTTCCTTGATCTCAATCAATATTTTGCAGGCACAGGGCGATTGCGTTGGGTCAGATAGAATAAACAAGATAAAAGGGGACAGAATTGGTGCCAGAACACAACGGAAAGATAAAAAGCATCCTCACAGCGTTCACACCCACCCCTATCATAAAGTGCCTGAAAAAATGGCTCAGGACTATTTCACTTGAAGTCTGATTATAAGACTACTTGGCCCATCTGGTTCAGTGCTGGACAATAGGAATTAGTCAGGAGTGTTGCGATGGTGACACTGTTTTAGCCACTCAAACTAATTTTGTTAGAAAGTGTCTTACTACAACACGCGGGGTGGAGTTCTCCCATTTTGAGACTAATTCCCATTGGGGGGGTGCACAGGGTGGAGGAGGGTGTGTATGTGTGTGGAGGGGCGTGCATTGTGGAGTGTTTCCCGCTCCGGAAGCCAAAGGGAAGATACGCCAAATCTTCCGCCCCCAATCTCATGAAATATGCACCCGGGTATTCAGCCCTCATTCAGTGGCGGAACAGACCGGGATGGTGCATATCCCACCATCATATCTGGGTGCCATATTGAAAAGGCGCCCAACATCACTGGCCCATTGTTCAAGAAGGTGGACCACCTGAGAACGAAGATGGATCTCTGGAAACATTCTTAGGCTGGAAGATGGACCCGTCCAGGGCACTGAATCTGGAAGGACCACCTGCAGATGACCCCTGACCCACTTCTAAAGCATTCCAGGGTCCAGTGTTGTGACTGGCCTCCATCCTGAACCCTGGAGGCAGCTCCGAGCATTGTTCCAGTGAGTCCCTACATTTGGACACCACGGCAGGATTCTCTGGTCGCGCTCACCTCAAAATCGGACAATCTCGTCCGACGTCACATCGTCCGCACCCCCGTGCTACGATTCCTGTGGCAGGCGGGATGGCAGAATGGCTTCCTCCCACAGTCCAAAGATGTGCGGGTTAGGTGGATTTGCCTTGCTAAATTGCCCCTAGCGTCGGGAGCTTAACAGGGTAAATCCATGAGGTTATGGGGATAGGGCCTGAGTGGGATTGTGGTCGGTGCAGACTCGATGGGCCAAATGGCCTCCTTCTGCACTGTAGGGATTCTATGATTCTATTCTATGATTCAATTCTGGCCCACGTTGGTCCAAATGTGTGTCACGCCAACGTGTTTTCCCACTGGCATGTTGGAGAATGTAACTTTGTGGGGGGGAGGGGTGGGTGACAGGGGTCAGACCTCCATCCAAACCCCATTAACGGGACGCAAAGCAAGTTCAGACATGTGACTGGCCTCTGGTGGGTTATGCGACCCACCATGACGGGCACCAGTGGAAAATCCTGCTGTAAATTCACGCTGGCGTGAAACCACTTTCTGGGCCTCTCGCCGAACACGCTGGTGGGGGCGGCCTGGGAGAATCCCAGTGAAACCACTTTCTGGGCCTCTCGCCGAACACGCTGGTGGGGGCGGCCTGGGAGAATCCCAGCCACAGTTTCAGTAAACGTGCGTTACATGTGTGTACTCAATCCACCAGCATTCATTAACCACGGAAGTGAAATCACTTCGAATGATTATAAAGCATTTCCACATTCTATTGGCTTATTATTTCACCAACAAATTCGCACAATTACATCTTGCGAATAGTAATATTGTGATCACACACCCAACAACATTTGATTAAATTCAGCCTGGAATCACAATTAGCCGGATGTAACTGTTGTCTAATCTGCTCAGTAACACTGAACATCAACCTTCCCTCAGCGCTAACACTCTTATTTCTGTCAGAGGTCCATGTGTTCTCGGTTCCACTTGGGAGACACGGAGTGGCATTTTATGGCCTCGCTCATGTCATAAAAACCATAAAATCCCGCCCAAGGTCAACAGACCTTCCCTTGTTCCGCCCCTCGCCCGCTACGATTCCCGTGGCAGGCGGGGAGGTAAAATTCCAGCCTTGGCGTCTAATCTGGGCTGCCTCTTCAGTGTAGCAAGGAGGGAGTACTTCACTGTCTTCTGATGAGATGTTAAACTAAGGCCCTTATCTCTCGCTCTCTGGTGGACATAAAAGAACTCGGGTTACTACTTGGATAAAACCAGGGGAGATATTCTGGCCAATATTTACCCTTGAGCAGAACATATTGAGTGGGATATTACAGCCTCGCTCGGGCGAGACCGGAAATTCCCACCCGAGATCAACAGATTGTCGGACCCTCGCCCACTCCGAATCCGTAGCGGGCGAGCTGGTGGAGTTCCAGCCATTATCTTACCATTTACCTCACTTCTCATTGTGGAACCTTGCTGTGCATAATTTGCTCCCGTGTTCCCTAGGGCTGGAGTCTCTAACCTCACCCAGGGCTGGGATTCTCCAGTCCCACCGCAGTGAATGGAGATTCGGCTGAGCGCCAATTTCTCCCGTTTGTGCTGGCAGTGGCAGCGAGGCGGGGCGTGAACGGCCGGAGAATTCCAGTCCGACTTTACAACGGTGACGACATTTCAAAATTACCTCATTGCTTGTCAAGGGCTTCGAGACGCCCCGAGGTTGTGAAGGGATCTGTATGAACACAAGTCTTTCTTTCCTTCACTGTTCCAGTGACATAACCCTCATCAAACCTTGGTTCCCCCAAGCTCTCTCGTTACGGTAAATAGCTGCATTCCGAACATCCCCCTGACCGACTTCACTGTTCCGTCGAGCAGACTGAACCTGCGAGTGACAGCTGCTTTAATGTTTATTCTCTGGCCCGACTCTTCAGGCTTCGCTTGAAGTGATATTCCATAAATACCTAACATAAATTTCTCTATAATGTGACGCTACTGTGCCTTTAAAGAATGTATTTTAATTATGTTTCTCCACAGCGTTTTGTTAAAGTAGGCCCTTTTTTTTGTATCATTGTCATGATGTCTGTTGAAGGCATATAATAGGCCTTCATGTTTATTTTTAAGTTGGGCCTAATGCACTATCCTGGAGTTTTATGAATTTACGCCCCTTTTGAATTGTTGGGGGGGAAGACTGATTGACAGGTCATGGTCAGGTGGTTCCTTCACAGAGGAATCCAAGGATTCATTTTCAGTTTGGCTAGTTAGAAACTGTTGGGACTCAAGACCTAAAAGCAGTGTGTTTCTGTATCTATCCCTGGTATTGGAAATGTAGCTCTTGGTGGCTGGCTAGCTGGTAACTAGAGGCAAGGATTGCCTCTGCCTCTTGAAGTGTTTTGCTGGCTAACAGGCCAGCAGTGGTTGTGTCTCTCCTTGAGATGTGCTGGGAGCTCCAGGACGGGGAAGTCAGAGTTTCAATTCTCCATCCAAAGGACTAAGTAACAGCAGGTGTTGCAAAGCTGCAAGATCCAACATCATGCAAGCATACTTACTCATAGAAATCATAGAATCATAGAAACCCTACAATGCAGGAAGAGGCCATTCGGCCCATCGAGTCTGCACCGACCACAATCCCACCCAGGCCCTACCCCCATATCCCTACATATTTTACCCACTAATCCCTCGAACCTACACATCTCAGGACACTAAGGGGCAATTTTAGCATGGCCAATCAACCTAACCCGCACATCATTGGACTGTGGGAGGAAACCGGAGCAACCGGAGGAAACCCACGCAGACACGAGGAGAATGTGCAAACTCCACACAGACAGTGACCCAAGCCGGGAATTGAACCCAGGTCCCTGGAGCTGTGAAGCAGCAGTGCTAATCACCGTGCTACCGTGCCGCCCTTACTGTCTGTGTTAAGCCTGGAAAGGGGGTGTATGTTTGTAGGGGTGCTGTACTGGAACAGTATATTTAGCTGTTAAGGTTTATGCAATATCATAATCGTTTTTTTTCTCTTGTTTGCAATTGGTACAAGTAATTGCTAATTGTCTTATTATATGTTAACTACATTCTTAAATAAAGTTTATTTGGTAAAAGCTCCCTAGAGGGTCATTTGAATCATACCTGGAGTGAAACATCTTATGCTTACCGTGCCAAAATTCAAAAGGCAAAACTTACGAGTGAGGCCGTAACGTCCCGCCCATGGTCTCGGCTGACCTCATAAAACACTTTGGAATTTCTGACCTGGACAACAGAAGGATACCTTTCTGTCCACGGTGGCTGCACATTGAAGCTGTACGTTCGAAGGTTTCCTGGTTTTTAATATCTTTCCTCTTAAATAGTTGACCTAATTCCTTCTAAATTCTGCGATCAAATAAGCTTCAATAGCTGCCTGTGGTCACTCATTCCAGATTCCAATAAAGACTTGTGGTAGAAATGTGTTCTCATCCCTGCTGTCATTTATTTCATTACAGATACTCAGTTAATGTCCCCCTTGTTACCAGTTTGCCAATCAGGAGAATAACCCATTATTTATTTATTTCACCCTTTAATATAATTCTGTGAGGTTTTCCTCTCCAGACGATAATTTGAGGCTCCTCCACTCACAGCTCACAATCTCCAATTTGTTTGGTTCCATAAACTGTTTCGCTCTAATGCTAAAGGCCACACGACCCGGAAGCGGTTTCACATCTCCATGCTTTACGCCAGCAACAGTATAACTGCAGACTGTCAGATATAGTCTGACTGCAGAGCCAGGAATTTCAATGCTGGGTCAGGCAGCCAGCCCTTGGTTCAGTTCTGGGTCTCAGCCCGCAAATTAAGGAATGGTGGACGGCACCCCTAGCATGGAGAACTAATGGGAATCCAAACAGCACTGACACATCAGCAACCCACTGGCCAACATGGGACCTGCAGATCTGTGACAGAGAGGGGGGGGGGGGGGGGGGTGGGGGGAGAAAGAAAGAGGGAGTGGGAGAGCGCACGGGGACAGAGAGAGGGATAGAGAGAAAGTGGGGGAGAGAAATAGAGGGGGAAAGAGAAATAGCGGGGTGAGAGAGGAAGAGAGAGGGGAGGAGAGGGGGGAGGGGGGAGGGGGAGAGAGGGGAGGAGAGGGGGGAGGGGGAGAGAGGGGAAGGAGAGAGGGAGGAGAGGGGAGGAGAGGGGGCGAGAGGAGGGAGAGGAGGGAGAGGGGGGCAGAGAGAGGGAGAGAGAGAGGGGGTAGGGAGCAGAGAGGGGGGCAGAGAGGAGGGGGCAGAGGGGGGGCAGAGAGGGGGGAGAGAGGGGGAAGAGGGGGGGGGAAGAGGGGGGGAGAGAGGGGGGGCAGAGAGAGGGAGGAGAGAGAGGGAGCAGAGAGAAAGAGGGGGGGGAGGGAGAGAGAGAGGGCGAGAGGGAGGAGAGAGAGAAGAGGTGTGAGGTTGTGTGTGTGGGGGGGGGGGGTGAAGAGGGGAGGCGGAAAGTGGGCAGAGAGAGAGAGGGAGAGACAGAGAGAGGGCACTTGAATATGGATGCGCCCTCTGAAGAGGTCAGTTTTTAACAGATGTTTGGCTGTGATGGTGATGGGACAACCCCTTCAGCTGGCAGCCAGCAGTAACAGCTATGGTCTACCAGCTGTCATGGGTTGGGAGGGGCGGGGGTGAGGGGCTCCCTCATGACCCTTCACCAGCCCCCCTCCCTCACTTCCTGTTTTGAGCACATCCCATTGGTCTGGACACGGTCCATATTGATGTGGGCACCCTACTTCGTCAGTGAGTGAATGGGTCCATTGTCAGTAATTTCCCTGTCAGCAGGGGGCTGTCAATCTGACCCCGAGCTACCCTCGTTGAAAAGGGGCTCGGGGTCAAGGTGATAGCAGGGAATCCCAGAATGGAGGCCGGTGGCACGAGATGATGCATCTGCCCGTCTCTGATCTCGACCCCGAACTATCTGAAAATCCAGGCATCAGCTCTGGTTTGGTGGACAACACTTGCATGTCTGTGTCAGCAAGCCGACGCAGAAAGGGACTCGAGCAATAGAACAAGATAATACAATATACTGAGGATGTTATAAATCTGATACAGAGGCAAAGGCCGAAACCCTACCCCCTCGCTTGCCCCAGAATCGGACGAGGTTCCCAGAACGGAAATCTCCCTTGGCCTTGGGTGGGACTTTACCATCTTGCCTGAGTGAGGCGTGAAATCCCACCCAAAATTATCCTTTGTCTCTGCTTTGCTTCCAGTGTGCGCTGTCTGGCCGGCTGAATATTTCAGGCATTTTCTGTCTTTGTTTGATACTTAGATCTAGACTGTTTTAGGGACACAGGTTCGAATCCCACCACAGCAGACTGTGGACTTTGATTTTTTTTTTTAAATCTGGAATTAACAACCTACTGATGACCATGAAACTACTGTCGATTGTCGGGAAAACCCATCTGGTTCACTAATGTCATTTAGGGAAGGAAATCTGCCGTCCTTACCTGGTCTGGCCTACATGTGACTCCAGAGCCACTGCAATGTGGTTGACTCTCAACTGTCCTTGGGCAACTAGGAATGGGCAATAAACATGGCCAGCGATGCCCATGTCTCATTAGTGAATAAAATAAAAGCATCATTGCAGTACTGAGAAAGTGCTTCACTGCCAGAGGTGCTGTTTTACAGATGAGCCCCATATACCCTCTTGGATGGATGTCGAAGATGCCAAGGTTTTTATTAGATAACCTACACAGTTCTCTCTGGTGTTGCGGCCAATATTCATCCTTCAATGAATATCATTAAAACACATTATGCGGTCTTTATGTCCCTCTGTTTGTGAAACCTTGCTGTGAACTGCAGATTTCACATCTTACAACAATATCGACACTTCACCGACCATAAACCACGCTGCGCTGTCGCTGAGGTGGTGAAAGGTGCCGAATAAATGCAGAAGTGAAGCTAATCCTAAGAAGCCTCTCGGTTTGCTTTATTATAAACTTCCTTTCAGCAGGTTAGCAGTGTGGGACGCTGCAGACATCATTAATCCTCACAGGCACAGGCAGGCTGTCAGTGGATTCCCACTGTGAGTGGCTCCTCACTTTGTTAGATCATGCATTGAGGAAGAAAAAATAATCACACCTAAATAGAGGCCACATTGAGAAAGAAACTCAGCGGGCAAGGCACTGGAGAGGATCGGGGTAGGCAGACGCCAGGGGTCAGGCTGCCTAGTTACCCTCTCAGTTAGAGAATGATGCTGGGTATCAGGCTATGCAGTGACCCTCTCAGTTTGAGAATGATGCTGGGTATCAGGCTATGCAGTGACCCTCTCAGTTTGAGAATGATGCCAGGATCAGCTATGTAGTTACCCTCTCAATTAGAGAATGATGCCAGGGAATAGGCTGCTTCGTTATCCTTTCAGTTAGAGAATGGTGCCAGGGATCAGGCTATGGAGGGACCCTCTCAGTTAGAGAATGATGCTGGGGATCAGGCTATGCAGCGACCCTCTCAGTTAGGGAATGGTGCCAGGGCTCAGGCTATCAAGAGACCCTCTCAGTTAGGGAATGACGCCAGGGAATAGGCTGCTTCGTTACCCTCTCAGTTAGGGAATGGTCCGTAAGAAGTCTCACAACACCAGGTTAAAGTCCAACAGGTTTATTTGGTAGCAAATACCATGAGCTTTCGGAGCAATGCTCCTTCGTCAGATGGAGTGGTCTCTGTTCTCAAACAGGCCCGTTCCAAACACCGTTCCCTACAGACGCAGAAATCAAATTACAGAATACCTGGGTGAGAATAGTTAATTACCAATCCCCAGGGAGCTCGTATTCTACGAGTCCTATAGGAAGGTCAATCAGTGATTCCCCCATGCAAGGGAATGGTGCCAGGGATCAGGCTATGGAGTGACCCTCTCAGTTAGAGAATGACGCATACAGGATGTATTTCAAAAAGGTCTGAGCTTCAAATTGAGTTGGACAAAGTAACTGTGCCCGGCGCTGATGTGGATGACGTTGGACTGGGGTAAGTAATTGAAGCCAAAAAGTTGTGATATCAAGAAATTCAATATAGCTCTCGGGGCTAAAGGGATCAGGATATCGAATTTGATGATCAGCCATGATCAAGATGAAAGGCGGAGCAGGCTCGAAGGGCCGAATGGCCTCCTCCTGCTTCTAATTTTTATGTATCACCATCACTCAACTTCTCCATTGTTGCTAAATTATCAGATGCTTATTGAAATCCAGCACTGGGTGAGCAGAAACTTTCTCCAATTAAATATTGGGAAGACTGGGGTCATTGTTTTCAGCCCCGTTCCAAACACCGTTCCCTAGCTACTGATTTCAGTCTCTCCCCAGTAACTGTTGGAGATTAAACCAGTCCATTTGCAACCTTGTGTTGTGCTTGACCAGAAAATGAGCTTCTGATCACATATCCACGATTTCACTAAGAGAACCTATTTTCACCTCTGTAACAGCACCCCATGTTGCTCCTGTTCAGCTCACCTGCTTCTGAAACCTCATCCAAGCCTTTCTTACCTCTGAATGCACATATTCCAGGCAAAGTCCTGGCTAGTCTCCCCAACTCTACCCTCCATAAAGCAAGATCATCCTAAACCCTGTTGCCCCTGTCATAACTCGCACTGATCCCATTCCCCTATGACCTCCTGTGCTCGCTGACCTACACTGGCTCCTGGTCAAGTAACACCTTGATTCTCATTCAAATCCCTCTCCGGCCATTCCCCTCCCTATCTCTGTAATCTCCTTCAGCTCCATAATCCTGTGAGATATCTGCACTCCCCCAATTCTGGCATCCCCGATTTTAATTGCTTTACCACTGCAGGCTGTGCCGACAACTGCCAAGGCCCTAAGCTCTGGAATTCCCTCCCAAAACCTCTCCATTTTTCTCCCTTGCTTTTCCCCTTCAAAACATTCCCGAAAACCTACCTCTTTGGCTAAACCTTTGGTCATTGACCTAATATCTCCTCAGGTGGCTCTGTGTCATATTTTGATTTGTATGCTGGAATCTTACCGCCACGTCGGCCCGGAATCAGGGCGGGTGCTGCTTGGAGGGCGAAATTCTCTGTTGGCTTCAGGTAGGATTTTACGAGCCTTGCTCGAGCGGGGTCGTGAAATAACGGCCGTAATGCTTCAGTGAAGCATCTGGGAACATTTTATGTAAAGAGAAATGATTGCTGCTATATTCCAGGTATAATAACTCCAGAACGCGGCTACACAGAACGGTGCTTTATTGCATAAAATAAAGTGAAGCAAAAGCCACGAGCCTGTGGTGAACACAAACAGGGACAATAATGGACCCGCTCAGGGGCCTGCTTTATACAGGGCTCGGTATACGATTAGTTAATTACCAATCTCCAGGGAGCTCGTATTCTACGAGTCCTATAGGAAGGTCAATCAGTGATTCCCCCATGCAAGTCCTGGGGGTTATTACATCAGGGCATTTATCTGAATGGCAGTGAGCTTTGGTCAGATTATCAAGACTGGCAGTAAACTAGAGTCAGGTTCTCTTGGGGCACTAACAGTGCCAATGACCATGTTGTCAACTCTTCTTGTTAATTATGGAGCTGGATAAATGATAGTGCAACAGGTTCACCTTTAGGATGTGTGTCTGAATCCAGCTCCGAATAATGAGGTGGGATCCTCCCCTGCCCAGCTGCAAGAGTCTTTGATGAATTTCCTTGGGTCTGAAGTGCAATGCTGGGGTAAAGAGGATAGGAACTAGAACCATACATCCATAGAATCCCTACAGTACAGAATGAGGCCATTCAGCTCATTGAGTCTGCACCGAGTCTCCAAAAACACATTTTACCCACACTATCTCCATAACCTCACACATTTCCCATGGCTAATCCACTTAACCTACACATCTTTGGACACTAAGGGCAATTTAACATGGCCAATCCACCTAAGCTTTGGACTGTGGGAGGAAACCGGAGCACCTGGGGGAAACCCACGCAGACATGGGGAGAATGTGCAAACTCCACACAGACTGTCACCCAAGGCTGGACTTGACCCCGGGTCCCTGGAACTGTGAGGTTGCAGTGCTAACCACCGTGCCACCCTTTTCTGGCAGGTTTTTGGCCTCCACACTAACATGTGGTAATTCCTGCTGGAGGAGTCCTGACTGCCTGTAAATTGCCTGATGCAAGGATGCATTGCTGGTGAGGTGATGCCACCCTTCAGATTATCTGTGCCGCCTAAGCACCCAGATCAATAGAAAGGCACAAGCGGGGCCACACAGGAATTTCCCAGCTTGGGTCACGGCTGGAAGGCCATGGCTGGAGGTAAACACAATAAGGTCTGTCCCTCACTTGGATGTGTTGGTGTCTTATTCAATGGGTTTGCTGGCTAGTCTACAGGGGAAGCGTGACAACGTAGCACCAACTCCTCAGTCCACCTCCCCACCAAAGCAGGCACCCAGGATCTTCCCACAGTCCCTGGGTACTGGCCGGGATTATTCAATGAGGTAACTCCACTGTAACCTGAAAGAGTCTGGCGAGGTTGACAGCAGAGGTCAGCAGCACATTGGGGTTCCCATCACTTCTGGTGACAACGCTGAATTCGTGAACTCTGCCCCTCGCACTAGTAAGGCACTAAACTACACTATTCACTCACACTTAGCAATATAATTATGCAATGTTAAATTTGCTTCCACAGAACATATTGTGGCATTTCACATGGAAGTTTATTGAGTACCAGTGCGTTTGGATGTTCTTCAGCGATTTGTCACGCTGCTGTCAGCTCTCGACCAGATGGTCTGGGAATGAAAGTCAACTTGCTTCCCATACAACAACTGGCTGATCTGGCAGCAGTGCTGTGGGGTCAGCCAATGCTCACTAGATACTGCTTCTCTGCTCCCTGGGAATCATTCAATTCGGCAGCCGTGGATCAGAGGGTGAGCGTGCTTGGTGAGATGGTCCCTTTGGGCCCGGGGATTCCATGGTGAATTGGCTGACTGAAGCTGGGGCTCAGCCTGGTCATTGCACTCTTCACCCCAGTCAGAAAGAGCGTCAAGGTCATAGAAACATAGAAACTAGAAGCAGGAGTAGGCCATTTGGCTATTCGAGCCTGCTCCGCCATTCATTTTGATCATGGCTGATTATTGAATTCAATATCCTGATATCCCCTTCCCCCCATATCCCATAATTCCTTTAGCCCCAAGCGCTATATCTAATTTCTTCTTGAAAACAGACAACGTTTTGGCCTCAACTACTTTCTGTGGTAGTGAATTCCACACACACCACCCTCTGGGTGAAGAAATTTCTCCTCACCTCAGTTCTAAAAGGTTTGCCCCTTATCCTGAAACTATGACTCCTAGTTCTGGACTCCTCACCATTGGGAACATTCTTTCTGAATCTACCCTGTCTCACCCTGTTAAAATTTTATAAGTTTCTATGAGATCGCCTCTCACTCTTCTAAACTCCAGTGAACATAATCCTAACTGACTTAGTATGACCTCGTATGACAGACCTGCCATCCCAGGGTCGAATCAGTCCTGTCAGATTCAGGAGCTTTTCTGGAAGCTTCCCGGAGAGAGACCAGATAATTCGGGGTGGGGGGGCAGATATGCTGGCCATTGGCGGAGCTCACAAATACAAAGCTGAAACCTCCTGAGACAGCAGCGGCACTGAAAATCCACATTATTATGAGTTCCATGTGCTGCTTTCGATGTCCACTTATCCATTACCTTCCAGTATAATTGGGGGAGAGGCCTATGGATGGTGGCTGAGGGTGCCCCGCTGACAGGCTGCCCTCCTGAGATACAAGATACAAGAGTTAACTCCACTATCCCATACACCAATCAGGGAGATCGCACCCAAAAGAGGCAGGGTCGGAAACAGGGTTATAACATCGCAGCCCTGATTCTCTGGTGCAGGTTCCTGGGCTCAATGGGAACATGCGATCAGGAAAATTAACCCTTTCGTTTCGAAAGCCGCATCAACTGAGAGCTGGAGGTGAGTGCTCTCGCCTGCTGTAGCTCCTTGTGAAGCTGGTGATTCCGACTGGAAAGTGGGGCCCTGAGGGCAAGACTCTTTGCAGGTTTGCTGTTCTCCAAAAACAGGAGCATTTTAGCGATTATTTCAATCTGGTTATTCTCCAGAGCCAACCTGGCGCCTGAGTGACAGCAAACAGTTCCACCCTCGTCAAGAGAAACAGCTTAAATCTGAATCAGATGAGTGTTTGATAAGAAAGCCACGTTTTTCGTCCCCATAAGGTTTGGCTGTGTAAATACTGCGAGTTTAAAATGAGCTATAATGTAAAACGCCAGCAGCTTATTTTCCCCAGACAGATATTTGAATAGATATTTCTCGGGTACCTGCACGGTATCCCAGGATGCACTTGTTTCGTTTGACACTTTCAATTTATCAAACAACTTTGTTGTTTCATCTGCAGGGAGCTCAGCGTGATACCATTCCTTTCCGTGCCCTTCTCTTTTTATCCCCACTTCCACCCTTTGCTCAGGCAAAGTACCCTGGGATCAAACATAGCAAAGATAAAAGCAAAATACTGGGATGCTGGAATCTGAAACACAAACAGGATGACTCTTCGTCGGAGCTCTGACCAAGGGTCATCCAGACTCGAAACGTTGGCTCTATTCGCTCTCCACAGATACTGTCAGAGATTTTCCAGCATTTTCTGTTTTTGTGTCAATTATAGAAACACATTTCTGATCAGATATAGGAAAAAAAATTCCTTTCTCAGAGTTACAAAGCTAATGCGCAGAGTGGACGGGGCAAGCTCTTAATCCATCTCCTCGCTTACTCCACAATCCCATTCAAGCTGAATCCAATTCACCGCCCTCACGAGAGCGACTCACTAGATCCAGGCTGACAAGAGCAGGCATTACTTTTCATCGAATCATAGAATCCCTACAGTGCAGAAGGAGACCATTCGGCCCATCAAGCCTGCACCAACAACATTCCTACCCATACCCTATCCCTGTAACCCCATATATTTTTCCTGCTAATTCCCCTGACACTAATGGACAATTTATCATGGCCAATCCATTTAACTCGCACATCTTTGAACTGTGGGAGGAAACCGGAGCACCCGAAGGAAACCCACACAGACACGGGGAGAACGTGCAAACTCCACACAGACAGTGACCCAAGCCCGGGAATCGAACTCCCTGGCGCTGTGAGGCAGCAGTGCTAACCACTGTGCCACTGTGCTACCCTTTGATTTGATTTATTATTGTCACATGTATTGGGATACAGTGAAAGGTATTGTTTCTTGCGTGCTATACAGACAAAGCATACCGTAGATAGAGTACATAGGGGCGAAGGAAAGGAGAGGGTGCAAAGTATAGTGTTACAGTCATATCTAGAGAAAGATCAACTTAATATATGGTAAGTCCATTAAAAGGGAAGAAGCAATTCTTGAGTCGGTTGGTAAGTGACCTCAGACTTTTGTATCTTTTTCCCGACGGAAGAAGATGGAAGAGAGAATGTCCGGGGTGCGTGGAGACCTTGATTGTGCTGGCTGCTTTTCTGAGGCAGCGGGAAGTGTAGACGGAGTCAATGGATGGAAGGCTGGTTTGCATGATAGGCTGGCTTGCGTGATGGACTGGCCTTCGCCCACAACCCTTTGTCTTGGTCCTACTGTGTTTGATCTTAGCCAAAAAGGTCGGATCGGCTCCCTCAGCCGACTGGGGAGCTGGTGTCTGTTTGACTTTGGTATCTTCTGTCAAAATCCAGATTTCATGCATTGAATTTGAATTCCACTGGTTGCTGGGGTGGTTTGAGGGGGGGGGGAGGGTTGGATTTGGAGTCCTGTCGCCAAAGCATTAGCCTGGGTCCCTGGATGACTAGCTCAGTCACATCTCTTTAACCTGTGCTTAATGCTCCCTCCACCCACATTGTCTGTATCTTTAAGATCTGCCTGGCTGTAGGGATTCACATTCTAATCAGTATTCTGTAACTTGATTTTTGTGTCTCTGTGCCCTGTTTGAGAGCACATTTCCACTCCATCTGATGAAGGAGCAGCGCTCCGAAAGCTAATGGTATTTGCTACCAAATAAACCTGTTGGACTTTAACCTGGTGTTGTTAAAACTCTTACTGTGTTCACCCCAGTCCAACGCCGGCATCTCCACATCATGACTAGCTCAGTGACATTATTGCTGTGCCAACGCCTCCCTCCCTAAACCAGTGGAGCACGGCTTGAATATTCAAATTACATCTACGTCTGTGGAATCAGCAACAAGGCATTGGATAATTGGACTGAGCAGTTCAGAGGACCCAGGTCTCTCGACCAAAGTCGAGTTTGTTTATAACTGTTGTTTGAACTCGGGGATTGAATTTCGGCCTTGAACTCAGTCCCTGTTAACAGTCTTCATTTAGAAAATTCACTGTTTCCGCATCTGTGCTGCTTTCAATTGATTTTTTTTTTAGAAGGTTCGGGGCCATCAGTAAGTTCCTGAGAATAAGAAGCCAGCGATTGATGTCTATGGCATCAATACTGCAGGCTCGCTATCACTGGACTGGTTGTGCTTGAAAACAGGACTATCGAATGTCGAAAAAATGTAATTGCTTCACAATATCCTGGTGACTGGGGTCAAGATGAGGCGATGGCCTCGTGGTATTATTGCTGGACTATTAATCCGGAAACTCAGCTAATGTTCCGGGGACGCAGCTTTGAATCCCCACCACTTGGGTCACACCCTCAGCCACAAATGCTTCCTCTAATCCCCATTGTCTACCGGGTCAGCTGGTCCTCACAACATGTTAACATTGGTTCCATTATAACATGGTGGCTTGTCTAATATCATTCTGTAGGATTTATGAGGAAATAGAACAAGATAGGTTGGAAGGGCACTTTAACATACAGAGTTGTGCTTACTGTTCTTCACCAGTAACCCCTGGGTAGCTTTATATCAGTAAGAAGTCTAACAACACCAGGTTAAAGTCCAACAGGTTTATTTGGTCGCAAACGCCAACCTGTTGGACTTTAACCTGGTGTTGTTAGACCTCTTACTGTGTTTACCCCAGTCCAACGCCGGCATCTCCACACCATAGCTTTATATCAGACATATGCTTTTGTGATGGCCTGTGCTGGGTAGGCCCTGACAACCGTTCCAGCGGATCCTGAAGCTGCCAACAATGGCTTACATTTATAAAGCAAATTCCACACAGGCAGTCACTCAAGGCTGGAATTGAACCCGGGTACCTAGCGTTGTGAGGCAGCAGTGCTAATCACTGTGCCGGTTCAAAGCTCCCACCCAGGATTTGTCCAGACTTTACAGCTCTGCTAACAGATTTAAATGACCTTTTCTGTGGCCCAGGGTTGGCTGATATTTAGCTTTCATTCTATTCCTCAAAAAGGGAGTGGAACAAAGTTAAAATTCCGATGATCCAACCTCAAGCATAGAAATCCCCTGTGAAAGTGTAGAGAAGGACTTCTGTGGTATCCATGTGCAATGCTGTTGGCGATATACTGACACGGGGTATTTAGGTTGGTGTCACACGCTGGGACACCAGCAATTACTCCCGAGTCTGAATGAACCTGGTACAAAACCCAGAACGTTTTATCACTATCAGCTGCAATCCACAAACCAGTAAACAGTACGGAGAGAAGCTGATTTCACTTCTCGTCAATGCTGCTCATTCAGTAGTTCTTTCCTCCATTCACTTTGAGCATCATCGTCAGGTCAGCTTGCTTCAGCCAGGAGAGCTCCCCCTCCGAGTTCAAAGGTAATAAACTGAAGCTCAAATCCTAAAGAATTGAGCATTTAATTTAGCGCATTGCAGGAGGAGGCCATTCGGCCCATCGAGCCTGCACTGACAACAATCCCATCCAGGCCCTATCCCTGTAATCCCATGTATTTACCCTGCTAATCCCCCGACACAAAGGGGCAATCTAGCACGGCCAACCAACCTAACCCGCACCTCTTTGGAGCGTCGGGGGAAACTGGAGCACCCGGAGGAAACCCACGCAGACATGGGGAGAATGTGCAAACTCCACACAGATAGTCACCTGAGGCCAGAATTGAACTCGGGTCCCCGGTGCTGTGAGGCAGTAGTGCTAACCACTGTGCCACCCCGATATGGGTGCGACATGGTGCGGTTATATGGGTGAGTACCGAGGATGTGCTGCCTTACTGGAGTTGCTGTTCAAGCATTCCTGCTTTGGGCTCGATCTGGATCGTAAGTGAAATGAAAACAAAAAATGCTGGAAAAACTCAGCAGGTCTGACAGCATCTGTGGAAAGAAAGACAGAGAATAGAACTTCCCCGTCTCGTACGCCCCACTACCACTGCGGGCGAGAACGGAGAATTTGGCGCTCAACCAAATCCCCATTCACAGCAGCGGGACCAGAGAATCCCCAACCGCGGGCGAGGTTGGAGAATTCTAGCAGAGTTAACATTTCGAGTCCGTATGACTTCTTCACTCAGGGGGTGGTGGGGATCTGGAACTCGTTGCCGGAAAGGGTTGTGGAGGCCGGAACCCTCACCACGTTTTAGAAGCATTTAGATGAGCACTTGAAACGCCATAGCAAACAAGGCCAAGGACCAAGTGCTGGAAAATGAGATTAGAATAGACAGGCGCTTGATGGCCGGCGCAAACACGATGGGCCGAAGGGCCTCTTTCTGTGCTGTAAAACCCTATGACGCTTCTTCAGGGCTCTCTCCACGGATGCTGCCAGACCTGCTGAGTCTTTCCAGCACGTTCTGTTGTGATTTCAGATTTCCAGCGTCCGCAGTATCTTGCTCTTATTTTGGGCAAAAAAAACAAGCTCGCTTAAACAGGTTTTTGTGCTGGGGTTTCAACTCAAATTTATTTATTTCCCTGAAATTAAAATCTGCCAGGAACCATAGCAATTGACAGCTTTTTTAGAACATAATTTAAGGAGATTAGATTGGGAACAAATATTTCTTGCTATATTTAACAATAACCTGATGCAGTTTTATTAACACAGCTGAACGTGGCTTTATCACAGAAAACTAGTTTGTTAATTAGCGTCTAATCCACCACCTGTGAGTAATCTGATTATAAATAACTAAAACTGACTTTAAAAAAACCATACAAAGCCATTTGCTAATTATATCGGTGTACGGCAGTCAGTTTTTTCGTAAATTAAAATGATATATTTAAAAGCTCTTAAAACTTGCTAATTAGTGCCCTTGCAGACATTAAAAATCTTAATGTTAAGAGCCTCCAAAGGCGGACGCAATCAAGTATGAAGTTGCCATGGTGATTAACTCGATCTGTGGCTAGTTTGGTAGGCGTGGAAGGCTTCTAGTGCAATAGTTTTTCATAGAATCATGGAATCGCTACAGCGCTGAAGGAGGCCATTCGGCCCATCGAGTCTGTGGCAACAACAATCCCACCCCAGGCCCTATCCCCGCACAACCCCACACATTTACCCCACTAATCCTACACATCCCGGGACACTAACAGGAAATTTAGCACGGCCAATACACCTAACCCGCACATCTTTGGAATGTGTGAGGAAACTGGAGCACTCGGAGGAAACCCACACAGACACAGGGAGAATGTGCAAACTCCACACAGTCACTCAAGCCGGGAATTGAACCCAGGTCCTTGGAGCTGTGAGGCAGCAGTGCTAACCACTGTGCTACCATGCTGTCCAGTGCTAAATTTTGCGGAAACCCATTAAAAAAAAATTCATTCATGGCTGGACCAGCATTTATTGCCCATCCCTAGTCGCTCTTCTACTGAGTGACTCACTCAGCTATTTCAGAGGGCAGTTGAGAGTCAACCACATTGCTGTGGTTCTGGAGTCACATGTAGGCCAGACCAGGTAAGAACGACAGATTTCCTTCCCTAAGGACATTTGTGAACCAGATGAGTTTTTCTGACAATCGACAATAGTTTCATGGTCATCAGTAGATTCTTAATTCCAGATATTTTTTTATTGAATTCAAATTCCACCACCTGCCATGGTAGGATTCGAACCTGGGTCCCCTGAACATTAGCTGAGTTTTTGGATTCATAGTCTGGTGATAGTACCATGAGGCCATCGCCTCCCCTATAATTTGTGCTGGACATAGTTTGCCCTGGGAGTTCCCTGATCTTTAGCATTGATGTGGTTGAGTTGGGGGTAGCCTATATTGAGTTAGTTGGTGCCAGACAAGGCACCAATTACACTGCCACAATTAGCATTTGTTGTTTCTGGGTTTGACGGGGGAACAATCCACCAGGAACCTACTCCTCCTGGACATGTGGATATGCAGAAAATCATTGTGATGCTCTCCATTGGGAGACAGCCCGCTGACACTCGCTGCCCAGGCTTGCACATAAAGAGGAGGCAATCTGAGCGAGGTACCAGGTGTTAGCCCGAGGTTGTAAGCCTGCATCCCAGCAATAATCAGCATCTTATAAGAGGAGGAAGGGGTGAGGAAACAGCTTGCACTTAATAAGGTAGAGAGAGAGAGCGAACGAGAGATAGAGAGTGAGAGAAAAAGAGAAAGAGACAGAAAAAGAGAAAGAGACAGAAAAAAAGAGAAAGGGAGAGAAAAATTAAAGAGAGAGAAAGAAAAAGAGAAAGAGAGAGAGAGAAAGAGAAACCAGAAAAGAGAAAGAGAGAGAAAGAGTTAACATGATGAATAGCTGTAATTCCCTACACACCTGATCTCAGGGAGGTTGCCTGACCCAAAGGTGGAGGAACCTTGGGACAAAGGGAGCGTAAGTTGGCGCACAGCGTCACTGCGGCCCCTTCACACTGTGAACGTCATGAAAGGGCTTTACTGGACTCTGGGTAAACTGTGCAGTGAATAACCTTGGAACTTGCTGCAAAAGACAACCTTGAAAATGCCCTTGTGAGAATCACTGGGCGGCATCATTGACCATATAGCATCACATAGGGTCAGAACAGCAAGCGCAGGCCAGACAAGCTCAAGGTGCCCTTGGGAAACGGCGAGTTCACGCAAGCATATTTTCAATTCATGCTTTGTTTAAAAAGATGTTAAAGCCACTACATCTTCTCACAAAACACAAAATGTACTTCCAAAACGAAAGCTAACTGGATAAATCACAATCTGTACATATCAATTTGCCTGTTATTGGGGGGGTGGGGGGGATGTTCCCGTGTATGGGATTGACTGGATTGGTCAGGCTGCAATCCAATCCATGGGCACACGGGAGATTTATTAGTCGCTTTGGTTACTTTCACAGTCCTGGATTATATGCAACTGACTAGCATCAAAACCAGTCGCTTTTGTGATAAATCATTTAGTCTTTCTTGCCAGCTCTCCTTCTTTGGACTGTGGGAGTCTCGAATCCTTGCTTGCAGATGGTTCTGTGGCACGGCTTTGTCCTCCCACAATCAGGTAATTCAGCTCAGGCAGCGATCGTCTGCAGGCTATTCAGCTGCGGCAGGTATCATTGCCAGAGCTGGTTCTGTTCTCAACTAAGGTCCAAATGCATGAGTGCGCTTGTCTGCCAGTTGTCCCTGGAATGGGATCAGGGATGCAAATCCTGGCCAATATTTTTTTCTATCCCTAAATCAGGAGGCTGGGGCCAGTTTCAGTATCAATACCACCAACAATTCAGCTGTTTCCTTTCAGAAATCTACTTGGAAAGCTCGTGGAGCACGGGACCTCGGCATTTTCTTTCCAAAAAGACACACATTTGTCAGAAGAGACACGACGGGGGCGGAGATGAGGAGCCTCAAAGTCTTAAGAAAGGAGAGGTCGGGGAATGAGCCTGTGGAATGAGTCTTCATTTTGAAAGATAAATGACTGTCACATTTTAGTCTCTTGTCCTCTCTTCCCATGTGAGCTCGAGTCCAGGATGGAACCAGCTTCCATGTGCAGTCTCTGCTCTGACAGTCAATTGCAGGTGGGCAGCGGGAGCCTGCAATGTCCGTCTCCGCTGTTGAACTGAACCAGGGGTGAATACAGTCGACACTGCCTCAAACGTTTTACTCGATGGACGGAATTTTCTGCGCAACCCAACATGACTTTCGCGACAGTGGAGAGGGCCTGCCATAGGCCGGCAGTGGGATCTTCTGGTCCCGCTATTGTCAACAGGATTTTTGGTTTGATTTGATTTATTATTGTCACATATATACAGTGAAAAGTATTGTTCCTTGCGCACTATAGAGATTAAGCATACCGTTCATAGAGTACATAAGGAAGAAGGAAAGGAGAGAGTGCAGAATGTACTATTTCATTTATAGCTAGGGCGTAGAGAAAGATCAACTTAATGCAAGGTAAGTCCATTCAAAAGTCTGATGGCAGCAGGGAAGAAGCTGTTCTTGACTCGGTTGGTACGTGTCCCCAGACTTTTGTATATTTTTCCCGAAGGAAGAAGGTGGAAGAGAGGCTCTCCAAGGTGTGTGGGGTCCTTCATTATGCTGGCTGCTTTTCCGAGGCAACGGGAAGTGCAGACAGGGATTTCCACTGAATGCAGCCCTCGCTGCTCGGAAACTGGCGTCGGGAGTGGGACCGGAAGATCTCTCCGGCCTGAACTGCCAGAACCTTCCGGCCATTATCATATAATGTCAGGCCGGGTTAAGGCAACCGATTTCCTTCCCTCAGGGGCAAAATCTGATCGATTTCAAACGCCAATTTCATGGTTACCACATGATGATACTACCTTTCTATTCCAAATTAACTGACTGCAAATTCCCCAGTGCCACGCTGGAATTTGAACTCATGTCTCTGGACTTGTCCTTTGAATTACTTGTCCAGTAAATATATCCACCAAGCTACCGTATCCTTGTTGCGTTTATGTTTGATAACATAAACTCAGTCATTCAATATCCACCATGACATTTTTTATGTACATATAGATATAAAGATAAACACTCTCTAGCTACAGGCTGGCAATGTTCAACAGAAACATAATCCTCCGGGTTGTGTGAGGCCTGGTTTCACTGAACATAGCGGTAGCACATCGATTAAATCAGATGCTCACTGACCCCTACCTGCTGGTGTCAGGCTACAAGTGCAGATTATTGACGGCTGCGTGCTTGGCCACTATTCTCAGCACACAGCAGCCATGGTCAGTCCACAAGCAGAGCTGTCAGACAACCGGAGAGGATCGGGCCTTTCAGTTGCTGCCTGAGTGCAGCCTGTGGTAGCTCGTGGGCATGGGTTTGGGAGTTTATCCCAAGTGCCGTGAGGTGGGAAATACTTTATGTGCCATTGTGGGTCAAATATTGCGCTTTTAAAGTGCAGCTTATCACACGATGATAAAGATTTGTCTGCTTCTATTCACATTGGCAAAGTCCGAGCGACAAAATTATACCCTTATTTTTAAAATTCAATCATGGGACATGGGCATCGTTGGCCAGGCCAGCATTTATTGTCCATCCATAGTTGCGGTTAGCACTGCTGCCTTACAGCGTCAGGGGCACGGTTTCAATTCCCGGCTTGAGTCACTGTCTGTACGTTCTCCCCGTGTCTGCATGGGTTTCCTCCGGGTGCTCCGGTTTCCTCCCGCAGTCCAAACGACGTGCTGGTTAGGGTGCATTGGCCATGCTAAATTCTCCCTCAGTGTACCCGAACACGCAGCAGAGTGTGGCGACTAGGGGATTTTCACAGTAACTTCATTGCAGTGTTAATGTAAGCCTACTTGTGAAACTAACAAATGAACTTTAAACTAGAAGGTGGTGGGGAGCTGCCTTCTTGAATCGCTGCAGTCCATATGCTGTGGGTTGACCCGTAATGCCTTTAGGGAGGGAATTCCAGCACTCTAACCCAGCAACAATGAAGGAATGGTGATATATTTCCAAGTCAGGGTGATGAGTGGCTTGGAGGGGAATGTGCAGGTGGTGGTGTTCCCATGTATCTGCTATTCTTGTCCTTCCAGATGGAAGTGGTCGTGGGTTAAAAAGTGCAATGCAAATTTTTATAATAAATTTCCCCAAAACCCCCTCCTCCCCTCCAAATATATATTAAGTTCCACCTTCTCTACTGTCACAGGGATGTACTACTTGCAACATCTATGAGGGATGGGGGTGCAGATAAATTGTCCTAGTCAACTCACATTTAATACCAGCTTTGATTTTACAGCGTATTTGCAGTTTGGCAAGAGGATGATGCTCATTGGATACAATTGCTGAGGCGAATAAAGCAAACTGTCTTTGTAATCAGTTGAACTTTGCAAGATTGCGATCAAAGAAGGAACTCTGCTAGGTCCAGGTGGTAAGTGGGTGAATGGAATTGAGGTTAGGCTCTGTTAACCGAGGGGCTGAATGGCCCACTCCGGTTCCTGCTGCAACACTGATAACCTGCTCACAAATCATCAGGCAGCTCTTGTCAACTTTGAGCTGTACAATAGCTTGTGCTCTCCACTGACTCCCCTCCCCTCCCCTGCCACCGCACCCCCCCCTCCACAACACGCACACAGGTCATTCGTCACAGTGCCAATGTGATACTCTGTGCTCGGGTAGGACATTATTAGCAACATGTCAACCGCAGACATTCTCATATTCAACTCACTGCTTTGAGTGAAGGGAAGGAGGACCCCGCTGTGGTGTCCAACTGTTTGCCTGACCCCATTTAACGTGGCTTTGTGTCTGAAGTTAATGACTCCTGTCTCCGCTCAATCTGGTGCTGACTTTGAAATGTGCCAGGGATGGGAATGGACACGTCAGCACATCAGATCAGGGTCAACCGAAACATCTCGAGTCCTCTGAATTCCTGCAATGGATCATTCTGACCTTGAAATGATCATTGTTCTCCCCAATTCCCAAAACTATGACTTTTTAATTTGGTGTAACCCATGTATTTATGAACGATGCAAATGCAATAGAAATAATACAATAAGCACTTAGTACAAATGAGCTGTGGGTTAATGTTAGCAAAAGTATGGTGATTTAAGTACATTTTTCACACAGATTTAAACTCCTGTATCTGGTATCATTTTGGATTTACCTCAGTCGTCAACAATTCATATTTTACTGACAGATCATAGAAATCATACAGTACAGAAAGAGGCCATTCGGCCCATCGGGTCTGCACCGACCACAATCCCACCCAGGCCCTACCCCCATATCCCTACATATTTTACCCGCTAATCCCTCTAATCTACGCATTTTAGGACACGAAGGGGTAATTTTAGCATGGCCAATCAACCTAACCCACACATCTTTGGACTGTGGGAGGAAACAGGAGCACCCAGAAGAAATCCACGCAGACACGAGGAGAATGTGCAAACTCCACACAGACAGTGACCCAAGCCGGGAATCGAACCCAGGTCCCTGGAGCTATGAAGCAGCAGTGCTAACCACTGTGCTACTGTGCCGCCCGTGATGGTGTCCACATTATTTAACTGATGAGAGAAGAAGGATCAAGCTTTACCTCTTAGTACGGTGAGTTTAGCCGTCGTGGTGACATCGTTGAGTATGTTGGTTGCTTGGCACTCATATATCGCCTCATCTCGGGGTGTCCGCAAGGGCTGGATCCTCAAGACTGCTCCAGCACCATCATCAAACTCAATCACCTAAAGAGAGCGAAAGAGGCCAAAGGAATTACAGAACAGAAAGAGGCCAATAACCCATCATTCCCTTCTCACCGGCTACACTGGTCTGCTGGGAGCTCCCAGCTTTTCACCATTATTGCAGATTGCCTTTTCCACCAAGTGTGAACCACACTGGGCTGGCTTCAATACTAATGGTACCGCCCGAATGCAGTTTATCATAGAATCCCTACAGTGCAGAAGGAGGCCATTCGGCCCATCGAGTCTGCACGGACCACAATCCCACCCAGGCCCTATCTCCCGTAGCCCCACATAATCCTCCTGACAACTTAGCATGGCCAATCCATCTAACCTGCACACCTTTGGCGTGTGGGAGGAAATTGGCGACCCGGAGGGAACCCATGCAGACACTGGGAGAAGGTGCAAACTCCACACAGTCACCTGAGGCCGGAATTGAATCATGGTTCCTGGCGCTGTGAGGCAGCAGCATTAACCAACCTGCCACCCTAAAGAATCCCTACAGTGCAGAAGGAGGCCATTTGGCCCATCGAGTCTGCACCGACCACAATCCCACCCAGGCCCTATTCCCATATCCCAAATATTTACCCTGCTAATCCCCCTCACACGAGGGTCAATTTAGCATGGCCAATCAACCTAATTTAGTTCCGGACTAAATTTAGTTTACTTCACTGGAAGGCAAAGTCTAAAAGTTGAGCCAAAGGCCAAACTAAAACCAAAATTAACATTATTCTCAAAGTGAAGTACTGAGTTTCACCAACACCTTGGTGAAACAGGGCAACAAAACCAGCGAGACTCTGGATTCTTTTACTCTCCAGATACATTTTGATGCTTTTCCTGCCACAAATATGAAACTTACTACCTTTGTGGATACCAGCCATTTCATATCCCCTCCTCACTGCCTGATAACAAGGCCCCTGAGAAGTCAATAGCCAGTTCTGGCCCATGGCGATTGATTGTTGCCATGGGAGCCAACCCAGAACCTCTCGACCAGGGAAGGACTCAGTGTCGATCTCAGTTAGTTCAACATTGACTTTTCCTGGAGTCAGTGGGAGACCGGTCTGCCCTTACTGGTGACGGCACGGAATGATCTAGCAGCAAGGAGGCCTGACATGGTAGGCAGGTGGTGAGAAAAATCGAGATTTTTCCAAGAGGTGCAAACATTTCTAGATCTATGTTTTCGAATTTTGAGAGAAAGTGACAATCTTGGAAAACAAATGCACCCCCCCGCCCCCTCAAACCTTCTTCCTTGTTCAAGCATTACAGGTGAATTTGTGTTCGAATGTTCTACTGCAGGGAGGGCTGGGTTCACTGAGAACAACAACTGGACTGCGCTTTCAATCGTCTGGACCCCAGCCTCTGGAATTACCTCCCTACACCTCTCCTCCTCACTTGCTTCCTGAGGGGGAGGCAGTGGCATAGTGGTATTGTCGCTGGACTTGTAATCCAGGGGCCTAGGGTAATGCTCTGCGGACCTGAGATTGAATCCCACCACAGCAGATGGTGAAATTTGAATTCAATAAAAAAATCTGGAATCAAAAGTCTACCGATGACTATGAAATCATTGCCGATTGTCGCAAAAACCCATCTGGTTCACTAATGTCCTCAAGGAAAGGAAATCTGCCATCCTTACCTGGTCTGGCCTACATGTGACTCCAGACCCACAGCAATGTGGTTGACTCTCAACTGCCCTCTGAAATGGTCATAGAATCATAGAATCATCGAATCCCTACAGTACAGAAAGAGGCCATTCGGCCCATCGAGTCTACACCAACCACAATCCCACCCAGGCCCTACCCCCATACTCCTACATATTTTACCCATTGATCCCTCTATCCTACGCATCTCAGGACACTAACAGGCAATTTTAGCATGGCCAATCAACCCAACCCGCACATCTTTGCAAGCCACTCAGTTCAAGGGGCAATTAGGGATGGGCAACAAATTCTGGCCCAGCCAGCGACGCCCACATCCCATCAAAAATTTTTTAAGAAGGACACTCCTTCAAACCGACCTCTTTGACCAAGCTTTTAGTCATCTGACCTCCTATCTCCTTATGTGACTCAGTGTCATACTTCCTTTTGTAAAGTTCCTGTGAAGTGCCTAGGGATGTTTCATTGCATTAAAGGTGCTAAATAAATGTAAGTTGTTTATTTTTGTTGAGATTCCACCTTGGATATCAAACCTTCATCTCTAGAGTCCAGGCTAGTAATCATCACCACAATAAACTCCAGGAGAAGGCAGTCTGATTGGATAGAGTTGAAATTCAGGTATTTGAGTTGAAAGAATGTCGTCTTGGCGACTTGTTGAATTGTGGGATCATTATTGATTGCTTCGTGCCTACAGGTGTCAAAAATCAACCATTAATCAGAGCAGATACATACCTCAAAACGCTGGGAGCTAACTCGCTTTCCTTTCTTGTTCCATGTTACTCGAGGCTTGGGGGATCCCGTCGCCTGACAAACAAATGATGCCACTCCTCCTGAAACGCCAATCTGGTCACTGGGAGCTTTCATAAACCTTGGGGGAGCTGCAGTAAAGAAAAGGGAATAATATAAGTAATTGGAAGGATCTATGCCATCGTGGAAGGAATCAGTCCAAACCACTGGTGATGTTAGACACACGTTTCTCATATTACCTTTCAGCGCGCCCAATATTGACAGCCTTGGAAGAGAAACAAGATTAGCCCATTCTGACCAAGCCATTTCTGTTGCTACCTCCAGAGGTAACAGTCCTACAGAACCACTTGTTCCTGATCATTGGTGGCTCAGGTTGGCCAAGTGATTTATGTTTCTCGTATGGACCTTCTCCAGACAGAGAAGGTGCAACAGCTAGAGATCCAGGGCACCATTTTCACACCTTTGCACACATACTGGCTCTGAGGGAGCTCTGAGTGTGGCTTTTGCTACCAAATAAACCTGTTTAACCTGGTGTTGTTAAACTTCTTTCTGAGGGAGCTATCCAGCAAGAGAAATGGAAGGGAAGAGAAGAGACGTGCAGAATATGACACAGGGGAGCCCCCAACACACTACGCAACAAATCCCCAGCACACGACACAGCTTTTCCAAAGGACATTCGGGAACCAGCTAGATTTTACAACCACTCCCTGGCGTCACGGTTGCCCCCGCAGATATTAGCTTATCATTCAAGATTTATTTACCACATGCACCTGTGCAGATGCTGATTTCCTGTAAAACTCCACCCTAGTTTTGCAGGGATGAAAACCCAACGTTAGGGGGGTAATTTTGAGCCGCGTTAGCCATCAGCGCTAATGGCGACGTGGGCCCAAAATCTCGCGAGAGTTGGAAAATGAGATTCTCGCCGGCGATCCAATTTTCCAACTCCCTTGCCATTGATGTAATGAGCTTCCCGCTCAGAATACATTTTAATAAATTTAAATCTAGTTAAAGGGATCCCCACAGTATGTTCCCTCCTCATTGAATATTCATCCTGCACTGATGTACAGTTTACAACAGGTATTTAAAAACTTAAAGCAGTCAAAGGGGGCCCACTGGAGGTGTAAAGGTAAGTATAGTTACGTGGGAGAGGGACATACCCGGGCAGTGCCCTGAGCCCTCTGACTGGCTGGCTGCTTTTCGGAAGGGGGGAATATTCTGTCTCCGGGATTCCTGATCTGGGGGATGACCCGCAAATGCCCGGTTAGGTGTCTGATTGTCGTGCGGTTTGCCAAAGGAGGAAACTTGGCTCACGTGGCACATCTCCAGCCGGCACCTTCATCATTTTCATCGAATACCACTCCATTTGTGAGTAGGGCTTGCCAACTCTGGATGGGTCTATTCCTGGAGGTTTAGTCACATGACTGTCAGCCTTCCACTACCCCATCCCTCTGGCTGGTGTGTGCGTAGTCTCACTGATGCTTGTGGGTGTGCCCTCCCCCATGTCCGTGGAGAGGTGGGTGAGAGGTAATTATAAATGCAGATCGGTGCACAGACTGCCAGGGAACCTGGAGAGAAAGCTCGGCTGTGCAACTGGAGAACTACCCGCTAATCTTCTCGTTGATACTGACATTCTGACAAACTATTGGAAGATTCTGCCCATTGGAACCAAAGTATAATCCTGGAGATGTTAAGGATTCAATTTCATTGTTGACGTATACAGTTCATCGAATCCGACAGTGCAGAAGGAGGTCATTTGACTCATCAAGTGTGCAACGACCACAATCCCACCCAGCCCCTATCCCCATAGCCCCACGTATTTACCCTGCTACTCCCCCGACACTAAGGGGCAATTTAGCATGGCCAATCAACCTAACCCGTACATCTTTGGAGTGTGGGAGGAAACCGGAGTACCCGGAGGAAACCCACACAGACATGAGGAGAACATGCAAACTCGACATAGACAGTGACCTAACCCGGGAATTGAACTCGGGTCCCTGGCGCTGAGAGGCAGCAGTGCTAACCACTGTGCCACCGTGCCACCAGGGCATACTGTGCTAAAATAAATCACTGTTAGATAGCATTTAATTAGCTCATGCAGAATATTTGGATAATTTACACAATGATGTAACATTTACACCTCTCCCCAATCCATTAAAATGCGTGTCTCAGTGTTCAATGGTTAATAAACGGCAGTCATTGCCATGTGCCCATCTGCTGGTAAAGCTGAGATATTTCAGACCAGCAAGCTGCATTATGGTAACTTTCACAGGTGGCCCAATCACTCCTGGATGGTCATCCATCCCTGCTGCTGACACTCTCTTCCTTTCGCTTCCCAACCCTCCAAGATTGTCCTGGAGTTTCCAAGCATCCTTTCCGGAAGTATCAGAGCTTGGTATGGCTCCTGCTCTGAGCAAGATCGCAAGAAACTACAAAGGGTCGTGAACGTAGCCCAGTCCATCACGCAAACCAGCCTCCCATCTATTAGCTTTGCCTATACTTCCCGCTGCTTCGGAAAAGCAGCCAGCATAATCAAGGACTCCATGTGCCCCGGACATTCTCTCTTCCACCTTCTTCCATCCGGAAAAAGATACAAAAGTCTCAGGTCATGGACCAACCAGCTCAAGCACAGCTTCTTCCCTGCTGCCATCAGGCTGTTGAATGGACCTACCTTAAATTATATGAAGTTGATCTTTCTCTACACTCTAGTTATGACTGTAACACTATATTCTACACCCTCTCCTTTTCTTCTCCTCTATGTACTCTATGGATGGTATGCTTTGTCTGTATAGCGCGCAAGAAACAATACTTTTCACTGTATCCCAATACATGTGACAATAATAAATCAATCCAAATCAAGAATTGAAAATTAATCTACAGGACACGTGGTGAGCCACCCTATAGGAGCATGAGACAATGTTTCCTTCTCCATTTTCTTTGAATGATTTAATTTTTAAAAAATCATTTGTTGGACATGGGCGTCGCTGGCCGACCAGTATTTATTGCCCATCCCAAGTTGCCCGAGGGCAGTTGAGAGTCAACCATGTTGTTGTGGCTCTGGAGTCACATGTAGGCCAGACCGGGTAAGGATGGCAGATTTCCCTCCCTCAAGGAAATTAGTGAACCAGATGGGTGACAATCAACAATGGTTTCAATGATATCAGTGGATTCTTAATTCCAGATTTTTTTTTATTGAATTCAAATTCCATCATCTGCCATGGCGGGATCCGAACCCAGGACCCCAGAACATTAGCTGAGTTTCTGGATTAATAGTGGTGTAATAATACCACTCGACCATCGCCTCCCCAATTTCTGTTAATCTATTAGTTAATAAAATATCAGAAATGGGCAGAAGTCTGTTTGACTGACAGTCAAGGATCATTGTCCGACAAAGTGTCTGCTAATTTTCAATTTGACATGGTGGAGTTGGAGGCCAGAGAGATGGGGTAGTGAAAGGCTGATGGTCACGTGATTAAGCCTTCTGGAACAGGCTCAGAGTAGGCAAGCCCTACTCACAAATGGAGTGGGATTTAATGAAGGCAATGGTAGGTGGTCTCTCCTGCCGGCTGGAGATTTGGCACAAGACCCAAGTTGCCTCCTTTGGCGAAGTACAAGGCAGTCAGGCACTTAACTGGGCAGTCACGGGCCACTCCCCAGATCAGAGATTCCACAGCAGAAGCCCCCTCCCAAAAGCTGCCAGCCAATCAAAGGCCAGTGCACTGCTCTGCAGCACTACCAGGGAGCGGTGTCTGCTACCAGCAATGCACCTACCCCACACCCGAGATCGGTGAGGGAGCCAGGCCAGTTGAGTGATGGTGAGATGGAGGCCGGCAGCAAGAGCAGGGGAGTGGCTTTCAATGGGTCTACCTTTCAAATGGCCAGATCCCTTGATCCAGAAAGACACTGAGTGCCTTTGATCGGGAGACACCCCATGGAGGCCTGCAAGCAACCCCCGACACTGTTCTTCAGGCTTCCCACATGGACAGTTCCCACCTGCCGCTGGGAGAATACCAATGGCGTCGGGATGAGGCCTACCACACATACAAATGCTTTAACTGGCAGCCGAGCAAGATAACTTTTGGGGCAGGGATGGGAAGGTTCCCCACCTGCCAACCTTCCACTGATTAAATAACCCCCTCACCACTTCCAAACATGAAACTCTGACCATTAAGAAAGACTGTTCAGTTAACACACAACTGTTTTGTATGCATCAATGTGAAGGAGGATAATGACATGTTGAATCTTAATGTTGGGAGTATCAAACCCTTTCATGTTATCATTAACTCTTGCTGCCCTCTCTACAGATGTTGCCTGAATATTTCCAGCATTTTCTGCTTTTATTCCAGGTTAAGTGTCAGCATGGATTAGATATCAGGCCCGACTGTATCCTTACCCCACCCCCATCGTCCGTACTGACTACCTGTGCTGTCAGAAAGAAACGTGATGTTACTTATTCAGCTTTCTTCGAGAGTTGTTAGGAGATTGGCAATTTTAGCAATTTAAACAAGTTTTCAAGAGGAATCAATGGGACCTGGAGAATTATTGCAAGCCTCAGGCTACCTGTTCTGAAATAAAAGCCAGCAGAGCTGACACTCCTGGCTGTACCATGCTCATGAGTTTACCCCCATTTGGCTCAACACCAAAGGTGTCTCTCAGAACACAAACCGCAGAATCATAGAATCCCTACAGTACATTCGGCCCATCGGGTGTGTACCGACAACAATCCCATCCAGACCCTATCCCCACATATTTACCCTGCTAGTCCCCTGACACGAGGGTTAATTTAGCATGGCCAATCAACCAAACCCGCACATCTTTGGAGTGTGGGACGAAATCAGAGCACCCGGAGGAAACCCACGCAGACATGGGGAGAAAGTGCAAACGCTACACAGACAGTGACTGAGGTAGGAATTGAACCCGGGTCCCTGGCGCTGTGGGGCAGCAGTGCTAACCACCATGCCGCCCCCACATCACATGTATTGGGATACAGTGAAAAGTATTGTTCCTTGCGTGCTATACAGGCAAAACATACCGTTCATAGAATACATAGGGGAGAAGGAAAGGTGAGGGTGCAGAATGTAATGTTGCAGTCATAGCTAGGGTGTGGAGAAAGATCAGCTTAATATATGGTAGGTCCATTCAAAAGTCTGATGGCAGCAGGGAAGAAGTTGTTCTTTGGTACCTGACCTCAGACTTTTGTATCTTTTTCCTGACAGAAGAAGGTGGAAGAGAGAATGTCCGGGGTACGTGGGGGCCTTGATTATGCTGGCTGCTTTTCCGAGGCAGTGGGAAGTGTAGACAGTGTCAAAAGATGAGGGGCTGGTTTGCGTGATGGATTGGGCTAACCACTGTGGCACCGTGCCGCCCGTTTATGTGGTGATAACTCTGCCCCTGCACTTCCTTAAAATAGTGCCATGGGACTTTGTAACGTCATTCTAAGAGCTAGAGCGGACGGGACCTCGGTTTAATGCCCCTTTGAACGACGGCACCTCTGACAGAGCAGCATTCCCTCTGCATTGCAAACGTTTGTGCTCAAGTCTCCGGATTGGGGTGTGAATCAAGCACTCGCTGGCTCAGAGGCGAGAGGGCAACTATAGTATAGCTTTCAGGAATGGAAGGGACTGGGGTTGGCGGTGGAGAGGGGGGGCAGAACAGTGCGCATCCCCACTTGTTGTTCGATATGAGGCACTCACTTCCAGTGTGAACATCTCAGTATTTAGAGTGAAGTGCCGGATTGCTATTTCTAGCAGAGTGGAGGGAATCTCTTCCCTCCTGCCACTTACGAAGAGACAATGACAACTTGTTCTGCAATGCAATCTTCTCCTATTTATATAAACAGACAGAAGGCAGCTTCTCAATAGGATTGGATTAACCTTTCATCATCCACTTCTCCTCGTTTGGGAGACAGTGAACAGCCTGTTCCCCCCAAAGGAGCTCCTTTGCTGATAGATATTGAACAGCCAATTCTCAGCAAAGCCTTTTAAACTCCCCTTCCCAGGGAGAGCTGCCAGTCTATTTCCAGCAATAAGCAGCAAAGACTTGGCTCCGAATAACAGCTAGCAGCTTGTATGCTTCCATTAAATGCTGGTCCAGTCAGCGAGCAAGCCAGCCAGCCATCTTGGATGGACGGCAATCCAAGAATTTATTGACTCCACATGCTGGTAACAAGTCCTGGTTTCCCTGACAAGCCAGGCAGAATGATGAACGTGAATGGCTCATCACCGCAGTCAGGCCACATGATGAATAATTGCCTCAGTCGGGCAGACGGATGAATATGATTGGCCTCATTGTGAGCGTTTGTGGAGCATCATGGGACACGGCAAGAGTGAGCTGCCCAAACTAAAAGTGGCTTCATCCAACTTCAGACCGGCGAAGCTGTCAGCTTTGGAAACGTTGCACAAACAAGCTGTGCCTTGGTGTGAGAATGTATTTCTGAGTTCACTGTTTACACCAGGCAAAGAGAGGTTCATTTCCTCTCATAACTCTTTGGTTCATTAGTTAGTATAAAACCTCTTTACTATTTTATTAATTCATGCGGCAGGAAACCATTAAAATAAATAGAATTAACACAGTAGTTAGCACTGCTGCCTCACAGCGCCAGGGACCTGGATTCAATTCCAGCCTTGGGTCACTGTCTGTGCGGAGTTTGCATGTTCTCCCTGTGTCTGTGTGGGTTTCCTCCGGGTGCTCCGATTTCCTCCCACACTCCAAAGATGTGCTGGTTAGGTTAGGTGGATTAGTCATGCTAAATTGCCTCTTAGTGTCCAAAGGTGTGCAGGATAGGTGGATTGGCCATGCTAAATTGCCTCCTAGTGTCCAAAGGTGTGCAGGATAGGTGGATTGGCCATGCTAAATTGCCTCTTGGTGTTCAAAGGTGTGCAGGGTAGGTGGATTGGCCATGCTAAATTGCCTCATAGTGTCCAGTGATGTGTAGGTTAGGCGGATTTGCCATAGTAAGCACGCGGCAGGATTGAAGGGATTGGGGGTCGATGCAGGGGGGGGGAGATGTGGTGGTGGCTGGATAAGATGCTCTTTCGGAGAGTCAATGCAGACTCTTCCTGCTCTGTGGGGATTCAAAATGTCTGAACAATAACTGACTTGTTGGATGGCCAGAACTATATACAAGACCACAGTGTTACTCAGTCTAAGCAGTGGGCTTTCTGCTTCTCGACTCTTAGTCATGTGTGCCTTACATCACCATGTGGGCGGTACAGTTACTCCAGTCCCACACATTAACCCTTTCAACACTGAACCCCCTTTTACTACTTGATCAGCAATCCCTCGACTTGACATCCACCCACTTATCACTGGTGCGCTCTGGTTACAGTGTGTAAAATCAAAAGAGTGTTTGATAATATCTCAGCAAAAGCTATTTCAATGGCATCTCTCTCTCCTGTGTGAGCCAAAGGAGCAGCACTGGAGCACCCTCATCTCAAAATTCTCATCCAAATCACAAAACTTTCTCTTCACCGAGACCCAATTGTTGACAGCAGATATTGATGGATTTCTAAGTACCAGTGACATAAAGTGATACGGGGATGGAGTGGGGAAAAAGACATTGAAGTTGATGATCGGCCAGGATCGTATTGAATGGCAGAGCAGGCTCGATGGGCTGAATGGCCTACTCCTGTTCCTGAGTTCCGATGTTCCCTGCTCCTTCATTGTCAAGTGGATTAAATGCTGGAATTTGGAATCTAAAAGCATTGTGAGACCAGTGAGAATAAGGAAAGGTCCACCATCTTCTCAGGGGAATGGAGGAGAGGCAATAAATGCAGCCCTGTCACCGTTGCCCACACCACAAGAAGAACTGGATATTAACAAAAAGTGTTGATTCATACGCTAAGTCAGAAAATGTTCTGTTTTACAAGGTCAGTGTTATTATGCTGTGTAAAACGCAATGTTTTAGTCTCATGGTAAAGGTGTGTGTTCCACAAAAGCTACAAAGTCTATTTGATGCCATATAAATTATGAACTGTGAGCATTGAGCTCATTGTACTGACCGACTCAAGAACAGCTTCTTCCCTGCTGCCATCAGACTTTTGAATGGACCTACTGTGGTAAACCACTGTTAGCTTATTACCTGTATATGTGACATGCCTGGACACATCCCTGCCGGCCCTACCCGAGACTCCTCCCCCCCCCCGGTCCAGGTATAAAGGCAACTGCTCCCCACTCCCCTGCCTCAGTCTGGACCAGTTCATCGGCATGGGTGTGCTCCAAGTCTTTTGCTAATAAAAGCCTATTTGTTCTTGCATACAAACTAGTCTTTGCTTGATTGATGGTGCATCACCCACCTCGCATTAAGTTGATCTTTCTCTACACCCTAGCTATGACTGTAACAATACATTCTGCACTCTCGCCTTTCCTTCTCTATGAATGGTATGCTTTGTCCGTAAAGTGCTCCAGAAACAATATTTTTCACTGTATGTTAATATATGTGACAATAATAAATCAAATCAAATCAAATTCAATCCCAAATCAATTATAAAGCTAGGGTTATTCTGGCTCTGGTATATTCCGACTGGAGAGTTCGTACAGTATCTATATTCTAATTGGATATCTTTTCTCCTTATGCCATTTACAATGAACAAAAATGTTGAAGTACGATAGGAAGTGTATGAACAGTATAGCAATTATTATGCATTCATTCTTGATATGTGGGTGTAACTGGCAAAGCCAGCAATTATTGTCCATCCCTCAATGCCCTTGAATTGAGTGCTTTGCTGGGCTACTTCAGAGGGCAGTTATGAGCCAACCTCTGAAGGTCTTGAGTCACATGTAGGCCAGGCTGGGTCGGGTCAACAGAGTTCCTCCCCTGAAGGTGTTTCGTGAATCAGATGGGGTTTTACAACAAACTGATAATTTAATGATTTTTATCAAAAGATATACGGGTTAGGTTGATTGGCCGTGCTAAATTGTCCCGTAGTGTCAGGGGCAAATGAGGGGTTATGGGGATAGGGCCTGGGTGGGATTGTTGCCAGCGTAGGCTTGATGGGCCTTCTGCACTGCAGGGATTCTATAATTAATGAGACTGGCATTTAGTTCCGGATTTATTAATTAACTTTGTGGTAATTGCCCCCAGTATCCGTGGTGGGATTTGGACTCATGCCCCTGGAGATTAGCCCGGGTCTCTGGATTATTTATCCAATAACACCACCAATAGTCCCCTGATCTCCTGTGTCATTCACAATGAGTTAAAAGCTGTGCTGTTTTATGATGATGGGATGTTTATAACAAATGGTGTCTGGAAAAGGCGTAGCATATTCATGGAGTGCAGAGTATCTGCCACAAACTTCAATAAATTATAAATAGTAAGAGAATAATGAGAGAAATGTAATATTTACTGAATGACATTTACAGACTGGTCATCAATATTTCATTGACCTTTATTTTGATGACATCAGCAGACTTTCTATTGATCCCTTCAGTGGTCTTAGTAAACAATGTCTTCCTCAAAATTGGACACATGTCCAGATCTAACACTGGGGAAAAGAGAGACGTAGGCAGCCTGAAGCTGGCCAAAGTAAAGGAGGATTGACTAGGGCTACGTTTAGAAATTGGATGTAATATTTGCAAAATCTAGGCTTATTCTCTAGTACAATACCGAAGGAGTGCCGCACAGTCAGAGATGATGGATTTTGGGAGGAACTAACGAGGCAAGGGAATACACCATGAACGGTAGGATGTTAGGTGTACAGAAAGCCAGGGGGACTTTGGAGTGCATGTCCAAAGATCGGGACAGCAGGACAGGTGGATTATATGGTTAAGAAAGAAAGCATAAGGGATACTTACCTTTATTAGCCGAAGCATAGAATATAAGAGCAGGGAGGTTACGATGGAGCTGTATAAAATGCTCGTTAGGCCACAGCTAGAGTACTGTGTGCAGTTCTGGTCACCACACTATATAGGAAGGGTGTCATTGCTGTGTAGCGAATGCAGAAGAGATTCACCAGGATGTTGCCTGGGCTAGAGTGTTTCAGTTATTGGGCAAGGTTGGTTAGGCTGGGGTTGTTTTCCTTGGAGCAGAGAAAGCTGAGAAGGGACTGAATCGAGGTGTACAAAATTATGAGGTATATAAATAGGAAGAAATTTTTCCCCTTAGCAGAGGGGGTCAATAACCAGCATAGATTTAAGGTAAGGGGCAGGAGATTTAGAGGAGATTTGAGGGAATTATTTTTCACCCAGAGGGTGGTGGGAATCTGGAATGCAACGCCTTAAAGGTGGGTAGAGGCAGGAACCCTCACAACATTTAAGAAGCATTTAGATGAGCACTTGAAATGCCACAGCACACAAAGCTACGGACCAAGTGCTGGAAAATGGGATAAGAATAGATAGGCGCTTGATGGCCAGCGCTGACAAGGTGGGCCAAAGGGCCTCTTTCTGTGTTGTAAATGACTCCATGCCGGAGGTGTTATCTTTCATGACAAGATGTTGAACCGAGGCCCTGTCTGCCTTTTCAGTTGGCTATAAAGGATCGCATGACTATCCCAAAGAAGCAGAGTGTAATTATCCCCATTGTGGCTGACTAAAATAATTCCCTCAAGCAGAACCGCTATCTGGTCATTATCACATTAATCTATGTGGGAGCGTGCTGTGCAAATATTGGCCACAGTATTTCCCCCATCTCAACAGTAATTTTATTTCAGAAGTATTTCCTTGGCTGTAAAGCTCCTTGAGATCCTTTTCTGGGGGTCATGAAATGCTCTTCATCAACGCAAGAACCTCCTAACTTTCTTTTTAATTAAGAGGCAGCACGGGTTCGATTCCCGGCTTGGGTGACTGTCTGTGTGGAGTTTGCACATTCTCCCCGTGTCTGCGTGGGTTTCCTCTGGGTGCTCCGGTTTCCTCCCACAGTCCAAAGATGTGCAGGTTAGGTGGATTGGCCATGCTAAATTGCCCCTTAGTGTCAGGGGGATGAGCAGGGTAAATGTGTGCGGTTGCAGAGATAGGGCCTAAGTGGGATTGTTGTCAGTGCAGGCTCGATGAGCCGAATGGCCTCCTTCTGCAGCGTAGGGATTCTATGATCCTAAGTGGTGTGAAAGGCCGGCAGCACTGCTCAATGGGATCCCACAAAATCCCTCGCTTGAGCCAACATGTTGTGGAGTGCAGCCAACAGAGGTTGGATGGGGCTCTGAGTCAGCGACATTTAATAGCGTGCAGCAAATGCTGTTAGGACCTACGAAGTAACTGGAAGAAACTCTCAGAACCAAATGGGCAGATTAAGAAAAAATCAATAAGGAATGTGTATGTAAGAATCTAACACAATATCAACCCACCAGTGATCAGTGAAACAACTGCAAACAAGCCTACAAAAGATAATTTAATAAGGAGCAAATCCTGCTGAGTAAATCTTACTTACGTTTTTATTACTTCCTTTCTGTTTACAGCAAAATGATAGGATTGAGTTGAAAATACTTCTCATGGACGGCAGATTTCTTACATCCGACTGGGGGGGTGGGTTGGTGGGGCAATTTGTACCATGTGCAGGCAAAGCAGGTATTCAACGTTATTACCTGCCTTCCTCAGGGGCTAGAGCAGTTCTACAGCCAGTTTGGGTATGTTTTATGAAGAGGAAATTGAAGTCAACATTTGGAATGTAGACACCCTGGCCGAACCTTTCAATGTGAGGAGGATGGCAGTTGAAAATGAGAGATCTTTGGTCAAATATACTCAACCAGGTCTTTTGAAAAGCTGCTGAAGATCATCTCACTGAAGTAAGAGGTGTTAAAACAATAACTTTCAGTGAATATATATATATTTGTTTTTTATTCATTCATGGGACATGGGCATCGCTGGCTGGCCAGCCTTTATTGCCCATCCCTAGTTGCCCTTGGAGAGCAGTTGAGAGTCAACCACATTGCTGTGAATCTGGAGTCACATGTAGGCCAGACCAGGTAAGGACGGCAGATTTCCTTCCCTAAAGGACATTAGTGAACCAGATAGATTTTTCCCGACAATCAACAATGGTTTCATGGTCATCACTAGATTCTTAATTCCATATGTGGGGAGGCGATGGCCTAGTGGTATTACTGCTAGACTATTAATCCAGAAGGTCAGCTAATGTTCTGGGGACCCGGGTTCGAATCCTGCCATGGCAGATGGTGGAATTTGAATGCAATAAAAAATATCTGGAATTAAGAATCTACTGATGACCATTAAATCATCGCTGACTGTTGGAAAACCCATCTGGTTCACTAATGTCCTTTCGGGAAAGAAATCTGCCGTCCTTACCCAATCTGGCCTACCTGTGACTCCAGGGCCACAGCAATGTGGTTGACTCTCAACTGCCCTTGGGCAACGAGGGATGAGGAATAAATGCTGGCTAACAAGCGGCGCCCAAGTCCTATGAATGAATTAAAAAATATATAGCTGGGGTTGGGAACCCCAGACAGAAAGTTCTGGAAACACACCTTGCACCTCGAAAAAGGAAGGTGGAAAATAATCAGGGCACAGGCCGTCCTAATCCTACTGCAGATTGGAATCAAATGCACACTGACAGTGCCATCTTACCACCTCCTTGTTAGATACTGAGCTTCTCGCCATCCATGCCTAGCCTTTGAGAAAGTGGGATTAGAGTAGATAGGCGCTCGATGGCCAGTGCAGACACGATGGGCCGAATGGCCCCTTTCTGTGCTGTAAAACTCTAAGGGCGGAGTTTTCCATCTGTGCTCGGTCCAAAGCCGGAAAAGCCCATCCGAGGTCAACAGACTTTTCCGTGGTTTGACCCCGCCCACTATGATTCCCGTGGTGGACGGGGCGGGAAAATCCTGCCCTCTGACTCTATGTTGGAGGTTTTATCTTTCATGGCAAGATGTTAAACCATGGCCCTGTCTGCCCTGTCAGGTGACTGTAAAGGATCACGTGACTATCCAAAAGAAGCGCAGTGGAGTTGTCAGTAGCTTTCATTGTCAGCATGTATTGCCCATCCCTCATTGTCCTATAGCAAGGGGTGAAGAGGGTGGAAAATCACTTGATGAATCTGGAGAGGGACGGAAGTTGATGACCAGAGCGGTTGGTGAAGGGAAGCAGAGCAAAAGCAATGGGAAATTGGGTCCAATTCTCCCATTTTTCTTCACTTCCATCATGGGGCTGATTTACCTCAGTTTCCATTGCTGCTAAAAGTTCTGCACACAATCCTTCAGTTTTCACTTCTCAGTTGCTGATAGACTCAAGCAGCTTTATGGAGGGATTTCCATTTTTCCTTCACACCTGCAGTCACCATGTTTTTTCAAATGTTGCTCCCTTTCTGTTCTGTATGGCATTGCAGCAGCGGGAAATATGGACTGCATCAGAAATGATGCAATGCTTCGACCAACAGAAGGGCAGCTTCATATTTCTGGCAACTCTTGCTCGTGTCTTTGCCAATATGGTGCAAATATCTCCTGAAATTCTCTTATGTTCTTCTGCAGCCGCAGTCCTGCTGTCCCCCTGACTGATGGCACCTTCCCTATTGAAATCCAGATCCCTCGTATCAATCTCGAAGGCTAACTAATTCACCTTCTTCCCTGGAATACAATCTCCTGGAGTCCAAAGGTGTGTAGGTTAGTGGATTGGCCATACTAAATTGCCCCTTAGTGTCCCATGATGTGTAGGTTAGGGGGATTAGCCATGGTAAGTGTGTGGGTTATGGGACTAAGGCAGGGGAGGGGGCCTGGGTAAGATACCCTGTCAGAGAGTTGGTGCAGACTTGATGGGCCGAATGGCTTCTTTCCACATTGTGGGGATTCTATGATTCTACTGCATTCATATAATCATACAACATAGGAGGAGGCTATTTGGTCCATCATGTCTGTGCTGGTTCTTGAGAGAGCTATACACTCTCACTCTACATTTCTTTTCAAATTGCCTTGATTTTCTTTCCCCTTCGAGTATATCCATCACCTCCTTCAATCTTCTTGGCTCCTCCAATCTCCAATCTTAAAGCTCCATCTCTTTTGAGTTGTCAAGTCTTTTCTTAGGCTTGGTGCATGAAAGGTCTAAGTGATAACTGTAGAGCAGTTTGTCCCCTTTCTGTAACAGAATTGGCAACAGAAGGATAAACAAAGGATGGTACGGTGGTACAGTTGTTGGTACTGCTGCCTCACATCACCAAGGACCCGGGTTCCATTCCGGCCTCGAGTGACTGTGTGGAGTTTGCACATTCTCCCCCTGTCTGTGGGTGTTCCGGTTTTCTCCCACAGTGCAAATATGTACAGGTTAGGTGGATTGGCCATGCTAAATTGCCCCTTACAGCCAAAGATGTGCAGGTTAGGTGGATTGGCCATGCTAAATGTGCGGGGTTATGGGGATAGGGCGGTGGGGTGGGGGAGGTGGGGTGGGTGGGGGGAGGGTTGGGGCTGAATATGGGGATGTTCTTTCTGAGAGTTGGTGCAGACTCAATGGGCCAAATGGCCTCTTTCTGTACTGTAGGGGTTCTATAGTTCAGAAAGCAGTAAGTTCCAACTTCTGAGGCGCCATTTTCCATTCGAGCAACACAGATGGGGGAGAAAGGACGAGAAGGATATGCTAGAAGAGCGGCAAGGACAGGCTTGTGTGGAGCACAAACACCAGTACAGACCAGATGGGCTGAATGGTCTGGTTCTGTGCCTCTCCTTCCGCGAGCCCCTTCAGTGAATGAATTAGCTGTTGAACCTGCCGAACAGCAGTGGCCATAACGTGTAACGCCATTGAATGACTGTGAAATAGCTTGGGCCACCCGTTGCCCTTGAAAAGTGCTTAATGTAAGCAATTCCTTTCCTCTGGGCCACTTACCTGGCTTTCTCTATATGGCAGGCTCCTTAAATCCCATTTAATTTCACTGTTTCAGGTGATCCCATTCCATCAAGTTCCTCTGGCACTGAGATCTGGCAGACTGAGCTGATCAGTGGGCTGCTGGACATCAGAAAACGGAGAACTCTGGGTTCACGTTATCTTTCCAAGGTGTAAAGGGGTGACAACCATCAGATTGCTGGGTCATCCCTCGGAATTGATTCAATCATGGCTTTCGCAACAGTCAGGAAAGGCAGGCTCAAAGTTTCAGTTATTTTCACATTAGATACTTCCCCGTATTTGATTTGCTGGTGTGGGAGGTTTTGACAAGGTGTTCTTGGCTGGGATAATGTGTGGATGTTAAACAAAGGAGGAAAATGACTGGAATCCCAGCTGGCCACACTGAGCGAATCTTCTTCAAAGCCAATCAATTTTTAATTCATTTTTTATCGAATGCCCTGTTTGCAGCCCATTGGATTTGATCAGTGGAGAATTCCCACTCACTGTTTGATGAACTCTGATGGACATTCCTGGGGAATGGGCTGCGAGGTTTTACTCGCATTTCAAGGGCAAGTCTAAGAGCGTGCGACTTGTGATGGCTGTTTAGCACCATCGTACCCAGCTCCCTGCAAGCAACTCATTCCCCGGTCAGCCCCAGATCACTCTCGCCTCAGCGTCTGAAGGTTGTGGGCTCAAGACCCGCAATGGATCCAAGAAAGGCAATCTACGCTGATGCCCCAGTCCAGTGCTGGGGGAGTGCTGCACTGTTGGAAGGTGCCAGCTTTTGGATAATAGGCTAATCCGAAGCCCTGCCTGCCCTCTCATGTTGGACGTAAATGGCCCCACTGCACGATTCTGAAGAAGGGCAGGAGAGTCGTGCCCAATGGCCTGGCAATCATTCGTCCCTCAGTTAACATCAGAAAAACATATTTGCCGCAATTTTGCACCTGCATTACCCTGAGCGCAAATGACAACATGGGCGCAAAAGATCTCGAGGCTTGGAAAACGAGAATCCCTCATTGACAGGATTGCGTTTTCCGATCCTGCCCGCCCCTCGCTGGTGATGTAACGAGGTTGGCAACCCCACTTCAATGCATTTCCGTATCATTAGCGGGCTTCCCCGCCATCTTGTCCCCCACATTTGGAACGTTGGCGAGATTTACAACTGCTCGTTCAAAATGTGAACCAGGCAGGGGGAACCTGCCAAGGGCACACAGGTAAGTACAGCCCCAGGGGGAAGAGGGACATGTGTGGGCAGTACTCTGGCACTGCACCCGGTGCACTGGCGCACTGGCACTGCCCCCAAGACATCCTGGTACGTCCCTCTGGCACTGCCCCCTGACACTACCCCAGCACTGCACTCTGGCACCCAGGCTCTCACTCCTGACGACACACTGGCACTGCTTCCTGGTATTACCTCTGGTACCCTGGCACTCCCCCAGCACGCCCCCTCCCCCCCACCCCAACACCCTCACAATGCCCACAAGACATCCTGGTATGGCCTCCTGGCACTGCTCCATGCCACTGGGGCAGTGTCGGGAGAAATACCGCGGGTGGGGAACCTGTGGGGAATTCTATGGTGGGAGTTCCCTTTTTTGATGGGGTGGGGGGGCGGGGTCCCCTTCTGCATGTGAGGGGCGGGTGGGGAAGGGGTGTTCCTGTGTCCATTTGAGGATGGGGGAGGAGTTGTTCCCGTGTTTAACACCAGAGATTGAAGCACCCTTTAAAGAGGGTGTCCCACTCTGGGGATGCCCTACTACCAGATCAGCCACGTTCTTATTAAATGGCGGAGCAAGCTTGAGAGGCTGAATGGCCTACTCCTGCTCCCTGTTCATATGTTTGCAAGCTTCCCCTCATTTAAAATTCCAGCTCTCTGAGGAAGGCACAAAGCTGGAGCAAAATGAGGTGACCAATTTTAAAAGAATTAAGTTGGATAGAAAAATCACAGCACTACATTTAGCATAAACATAAAGATGGTTAATAAAATCAAAGATCTAAAATGAGTGGCAATTTCTGTCTCCACATAAAAGGATCAGGGAGGGACTCAGGGATTTATCTGTGAATCTTTCAGAATAAACTGAGACATAGCTCGGAGGCTGCACATTTTACGATTTCAGATACATTTGGTATCCATGTACAGCAGACAATCTAATTTTTCAAAATCCTGTTTGAAGTTGAGGCAAAACCGTTGTGGAGGATTTTGCTTTGGGAATTTTTTGAAGGGAAATTTAAATGACCGCTTCTGACGCACACACTTACACCTGTGTCTTGGGTCGTCCCAAGCCGGTGTTGTTGCCATGGTAACGGCGCAGACTGCTCAGCGGGGTTGTCACAATTAGTCTTTCTCTAAAGCCTCACAGTGGGACGCCACATTGCCTTTTTAATTGAAAGGGCTGCTTATCTTCCTCGAGTCGTCCCAAATCTGCTTCTCTCGCTTCCACAGCCTCGCAAGCTGATCGTTCCTCCTCAATCCTGGAATCTGGGATGCAAAGGTCAGCTGCCTCCAATCCAGAGGGTTTTTTTAAATCCCCGACACAAGATGTCAGAGGAGTTTTGTTTGAAGCAAGTGGTTTTCCCTTGTGAAGAGTACCGAGGTGAGGGAGCTTTGGGAACGCGGTTACAATTCTGCAGGAATGATGACAGGACTTCCCTACTTTCAGGTGATACTTCACTTACGGAAGGGTTGCCAAGAAAGGGCCAGAGGAATGACCACTCCCATCAGGCCCCTCTACCACGTCGTCAACTCTGTAACAACTCGTCATCCTCCACTTCCCTCCCCAAATCCTCTCCCATACTTTACCATGAGCACCACTCGCTCCCTTTCAACACCATCGCAAGTCACCATTATTCAGCTATGAGTTTAATCATTGAGTCCAAGCTGGTCGTTCGATCACAGACGCATTGCAGCCAAGCTTGAAGCTTTATTCAATTGTGGGACATGAGTGTCACTGGCTAGGCCAGCATTTATTGTCCATCCTTAATTGCCCTTGAGAAGGTGGTGGTGAGCTGCCTTAAGTTTAAAGTCTATTTATTTATTGTCACAAGTAGGCTTACATTAACACCACAATGAAGTTACTGTGAAAATCCCCTCGTCGCCACACTCCAGCGCCTGCTCAATAGAGTCTGCATGTTTTCTCTGCACGAGTTTCCTCCGGTTGCTCTGCTTTCCTCCCACACTCCGAAAGACGTGCTGGTTAGATACATTGGCCGTGCTAAATTCTCCCTCAGTGTACCCGAACAGGCGCAGGAGTGTGGCGACTTGGGGATTTTCACAGTAACTTCATTGCAGTGTTCACATCAGCTGATTTGTGACTCTTAATCAATAATCTAAAACTCAACCCTTCCCCCTTTCAAGTTGGTTTTGAGATGGGCTTTAATGTGAAATATGTCACTCCAGGAAATTTCCACGGTGACATATTACAGCCTGCATCACCCTGCAGAAAGGAACAGAGACTGAAATTTGTTTTCCCATTTAATGAACCAGTCAAGAAATAAAATATTCCAATGCGGCAGATCGTGAAATCACCAAAAGCATCTTTTTGTAATAGCTCAATAGTCATGGTAATTTTCAGCAAGAACAAACCCAGCAATAGTCTCCAGGCAACAAGATCTGATAACAAATTTTCATTTTGCCCTCAAACGTGTTAATTTTCCGCCTAATGCCCCTCATGCAGCCCCCCCCCCCACCCCCCCACCATCTCCATCAGCCACCTCGAACTAACTATCTCTCACACACTCTTCTAATATCTCTGCAGTAAGTACCTGTTTGCAGTGTGCATCTCTTTAGTGTCTGTGTCTTACTCCTTTGCTCTATGTCTCGGACCAGTCTTTTTCTGCGTTACTGTGCACACCTCTATCTCCAGCTCTCGCTGCCTTTCCAGTGAAAGAATTAGAGAAATGCACATCGCCTCAATCTCAAACACTTTGGGAGGGGGTGGGGTTAAATTTCACAGCCTTTGAACGCGGGCGTGAGGATCACAATGTGGAAGTGGCGTTCATCATGGCAACTTTGCGCAACCCATGAATGACTGCGGTGTGGAGCCAGCACTACCCATTGCTGTTTGTTACAGCACAGATTTGTGAGAGGCTGGCTTACCAATTAAAACTATGGCCTATTGACCCAGAATCCTAACCCTAGCCGACACACCTTTGGACTGTGGGAGGAAACCGGAGCACCCAGACGAAACCCGCGCAGACACGGGGAGAACGTGCAAATTCCACACAGATAGTGACCCAAGGCCGGAATCGAACTGGGGTCTCTGGAGTTGTGAGGCAGCAGTGCTAACCACTGTGCCGCCCAGTTAGAACTAGTCTACACGACTGAAAACCTGTCTGCACTTCTTAAAGAGGAGGAGCAACGTGGCTGAAGCAGATGCTGGAACCGATTCAGACCTGGTGCGGCACGGTGGCACAGTGGTTAGCACTGCTGCCTCACAGCTCCCGGGACCTGGGTTCGATTCCTGGCTTAGGTTACTGTCTGTGTGGAATCTGCACATTCTCCCCGTGTCTACGTGGGTTTCCTCCGGGTGCTCCGGCTTATCACACTCTGCAGAGCCTCACAGCTACACTGCCAGCTATTCACCCATGATAACCACAAGATCCAAACAGATTGCACCCCAACCACTGACTCCCCTTTCTCTTGCACAACAGGATGGCAAACACTAGAAGCAGCGAGGGCCAAATGGGGAAGGGAGGTGGGGTGGGAATTGGAATTGGTGACAGGCACGGCAGCATGTCCTTAACCACCCCCCCCTCCCCGCACTCTCCTTAATGAGGAGACAGTGTGGCGGGGGGAATTGCTGAGGACATGGCCAGCGATGGAGCTGAAACAAAAATTCATTACACTTGTGCATCCAAACATAATGTGGCATTTGGTGGCCAGACCGTGGGAGGAAACCGGAGCACCCGGAGGAAATCTATGCAGACACGGGGAGAATGTGCAAACGCCACACAGACAGTGACCCAAGCCAGGAACTGAACCCAGGTCCCTGGCGCTGTGAGGCAGCAGTGCTAACCACTGTGCCACCGTGCCGCCCTAAAGCAAAGTTCCAATGAGATTTGAACTCTGATTGCTGGATTCAGAGTCCAGAGTGCTCGCCGTTCTGGCACAAAACCCAGAATTGCTTCCTGAACACCCTGGGTGGGTGTGACCTCCTGCTGCCAATCCTTCTCCTCTACCCTTTTCCAGCAGCTTCACCGTTCCTACATGCCCCCCTCTGCTTGTACTTTCAGCTTTGCTGTATTCCGAGGGAAAGGGCAACACTGCACCCGTGACTGGGGGCAACCGACTTGTGTAGAAGCCTTCCTTCCGCACCTTACACATGACTCTCTCAGCAACTATAAAGAATTCCAGGAAGCACCAAATCAAACACTTGGATAACCCTTGCAACAATCAACAACCTGAGAGTTGTCGCTGATGTCTTTAGATAGAGCCAGTCAGGGCCCTTCATGCTGCTGAATGCAGGTCCAGCTTTGGGTGATTATTAACCAGAGAATCGAGCTCCAAATTGGCAACATTCGCATCAAATCAGCATTGCAGGCTGAATCATGCCATGATCTGTGTGCTTTGCATACACTCACTGCATGCGTGCTAGCTCCCTCATTAACATGCTACCCAGGGCAACTTGCACCAGGACTGTGTGCCCCAGCTCTGGATGCCATTTTGGGCCTCCAAGGCCACTTAGCATATCCAAAAAAAACCCAGATGCTACACAAGCAAATCTTGCACAACTCCCTGGGCATTTGTGTCTGTGTCTCTGAGTATCAAAGTTGTATTCACTGCCAATGTTGTTCTACGAGTTCCTGTCTCTCATTTCAAACTCTCTCCTCATTACCCTGTCTTTCCATCTTCTCTGTGAGTCTCAATCAGTTCCTTGGCCTCCTCTTTTCCACATCTCCATTAGTCTCCCCCCCGTTTCACCTTCACTGTTTTCTGTGAAACTGTGAGCGTCTCTTTCGAACGGTATGTGACTGCCTCCAGTTTCTCCATGCATGCTTCACTTACAGAATACTGAAAGGCCTGGATAGAGTGGAGGTGGAGAAGATGTTTCCATTAGTAGGAGAGACTAGGGTCCGAGGGCACAGCCTCAGAGTAAAGGGACGACCCTTTAGAACCAATTTCTTCAGCCAGAGAGTGATGAATCTGTGGAATTCATTGCCACAGCAGTCTGTGGAGGCCAGGTCATTGAATGCATTTAAGACAGAGATAGATAGGTTCCTGAGTGGTAAGGGAATCAAAGGTTCGGGGGAAAAGGCGGGAGATTGGGGTTGAGAAAATTATCCGCCATGACAGAGCAGACTCCATGGGCTGAATGGCCTAATTCTGCTCCTATATCTTATGGTGTCTGCTTCTGGTTTGTCCATGTGTGCTTCACTGTGTCCCACTCTGCCTCTTGCTTTCGCTGCCTGTCTATGATTCTCCGACAACAGTCAACGATTCTGCTGTTGGGAATAAGGTGTACCTAGTGTAGCAGCATGGACACCAAGGACTGGTTCGCAGGAACTGGCCTCCCTCAACACGAGTCAAAGCAAGGACACCCTTCAAAAACCAACTTCGGCTGCAGGCTTTGGGGTTTTATTTTCTTGGAAACCCTAAGCATTTCTGTGGCTTCTCATCTCCTCCTTCCGTCTCAATCCCCCTCTCCTGCGTCTTCTGAATGTGCGCAGCCTCTCAGAGTCCCTTTCCTCCTCTCGATTTTTCCTGCGTGTGAGGGAGGTCCTACAAAACGACAAGACCAAACTCTTTCCCGTCTCTCTCAGACCTTTCTATCGTGTGGAAAGAATCTTTCAGCCCAACCCCCACCTCCCCACCCTTTAGAAAGAAACCAGTTGTCCCAATTGTTCATTTCTGCTGATTTATTTTGTGCAACATCTTTGTTGATGATGAGATCACCGTACGGCTGGCTCGGAGGAGCGAAGGAGCTTAATTAACATGCACAGCTCAGATAGCACGATTGCCGAAGCACCCTGGGTTAATGAGTACCTCGACAGATGTTAATTCTGTTCCCTCGCAATGACAGCCCCTCCGAGACAGGCAGTTAGTCAGATGAGGTCATTGCCACTTACTGTTAATCAAAAAATATTTCAAGAAGCAAAAATAAACAGAAAGAATCTTCACGTCCCTGTCAGATCCCTGTCACTCCTACTGTGTAAAGTCAATTAATACCCGGTGGGTGAGAAAAGAGGCAGGCGGAGGGAAAATGGGAAGCAAATGCAACGAGGAACCGGCGACAAGAGCGAACTGCAGTGCGGGCCGAGAGCAGGAGAAGGAAAGGGCATAAGCTCTGCTAACTCGGACAAATTGAAACGTGTCAAAAGCAGAGCTGAGAGCATTGAGGACAGTGCGTGCACCGCCCAGTTTGACACTAAGTGGTACCCACCAAGCAGCTCCCAGCAAACATGTGACTCCAGAGCCACTGCAATGCAGTTGACTCTCATCTGCCCTCGGGCAGCTAGGGAGGGGCAATAAATGCTGGCCCAGCCAGTGACACGTCATGTCCCATGAATGAATTATAAAAAAGACACCTCAATGCCTCTTACACCCGCTATCCCCATAATTGTGAATCAGAAATCTATCGATCTGTTAACCCCGTGAGTAAAGAAATTTCTCCTCATCTCTGTCCCAAATGGCATCCACCCTATTTTGAAATTATGTCCCCTGGTTCAAGGCTCCCCAACCCAGGGAAATATCTTACCCGTATCTACCCTGTTTATTCCTTTAACTATTTTGCAGGTTTCAATGAGGTCACCTCTCATTGTTTGATATTCTGGAGCGTACAGGCCTAGTTGCCCAATCTCTCCTCATAAGGCAGTCCCGCCATCCCTGGAACAAGTCTGGCGAACCCTTGTTGCATTCCCTCTATGGCAATAACGTGATTATTGTGTTTTATGTTGCCAGATAAAATGCAAACCTTCCTATTTTCCCATCGATTTCTCCCCGATTTACCCTGCCTTAGAGTCATGAATCCTAATCTAGCTCAGAATGAGGGCTGCTATTGGACCCTCAGACTCAGTGACAGCATTGCTTCTTCCGACTATAATCAGACCTGGATGACAACTCCCCAGTTCAAGGAGTGAATCCTGTTAAAAGATCACAAAGCCACTTTGACAACGAGAATAATGCTGTGCTAATTTCCTGAAGGGCATTTGGGCAGATCGAGTACGATTGAGTCCGGTGACGGAAAGGTGGGGGTGGGAGGTGATGGAGAGGGGGCTGGGCCTTGAACTCGGCAGGCGTTCTTTATCCGTTCCTGGAGTGTTATCAGGACAGATGGTTCACCCCAGGTCCCTGCAGCCCTGGTTCTGAGCTCCACCTCAACACCTCACTCACACTTTCAGATTGAATTAATTGGAACTCACTTTCACAGGCTTCCATCTGTGCAGCCAATGCCCTCTGGACAAGAACACATTGGATTGTGTGATGAAGACAAAGAACAGAGCCTTACCGACAGTTTCCCATTAGCCAGGTAGATTCACAAGGATATTTCCTTCCTCTCTCTCTCTCTCTCGGACGCTCACTGTATCCAGCGGTTACACTCCCGGATTTGGGGAGCTTCTTTTAATGCCTCTGCGTTAGAATCAAAGGCTCGTCATCTGATGAACAATCCGTCTGATCTGCCGCCCTCTCACTCTCTCTTGGTCACAATCTCTCTTGAAATTTCTCCAATATATCCATCGCTCTTCTCTCTCATTCCTTCTGAGCTGCAAGTGGTGTTCCCAGGTATCGGCTGCTCTTGTCCTTCTAGATGGTGGTGGTCATGGGTTTGGGAGGTGCTGTCTAAGGAGCCTTCATGAGTTCCTGCAGTTCATCTTGTAAATGGGACACACTGCTGCCACTGTGTGATGGTGCTGGGGAGAGTGAATGTGTAAGAGGTGCCAATCAAGTAGGATATTGTCAAGCTCCTTGAGTGTTGTTGGAGCTGCACTCATCCAGGCAAGTGGAGAGTATTCCATCACACTTCTGACTTGTGCGTTGCTTGGGGCAGCACGGTGGCACAGTGGTTAGCACTGCTGCCTCATGGCGCCAGGGACACAGGTTTGATTCCCAGCTTGAGTCACTGTCTGTTTGGAGTTTGCACGTTCTCCCAGTGTCTGCCTGAGTTTTCCCCGGGTGCTCCGGTTTCCTCCCACAGTCCAAAGATGTGCGGGTTAGGTTGATTGGCCATGATAAATTAGCCCTTAGTATCAAGGGGACTAGCTAGGGTAAATGCATGGGGTGATGGGGATAGGGCCCGGTTGGGATTGTGGTCAATGCAGACTCGATGGGCTGAATGGCCTCCTTCTGCACTGTAGGGATTCTACGATTCTATGGTGGTGGACAGGAATTGGAGAGTCAGAAGGTGAGTTACTCACTGCAGGGATGCCACTCGATATCTCACTGGAAGTCTCTCTCAGTCTTATTGCCAGCCATCGGCATGTTTGAAGGGATTTGCAGGTGTGTTGATAATGTTTGGCTGCATTATGGACACATCTTCCTTGGCTGTCAAGTCCTGGGTAGGGCCTTGAACCCACAGCTCCTGGGCTCCCAACACATTTATTGCCCATCGCGAATAATGTTTCCACATCAGTCATTTTAAGAAGGGTGTTGGCTCATTTATTTTAATAGTGTTCGCACCTATTAGCACTAAGACTGATTCCCGGCATCAGAAAGAGAAAGGGGAACTTCAGGTGAGCTGTATTCATATGTAATATTCCACAGCAATTGTTCAAGGCCATTACTTCCTCAGCCACTTGTCACAGGTCACCTTGCTGCACCTTCCATCTCACTTCAATAATTCCCACAAGCCTATTTATTTTGTTTTTGTTTATTAGCGTCACAAGTAGGCTCACATTAACACTGCAATGAAGTTACTGTGAAAATCCCCTAGTCGCCACACTCCGGCGCCTGTTCGGTTACACTGAGGGAGAATTTAGCACTGCCAATGCACCTAACCAGCACGTCTTTCAGACTGTGGGAGGAAACCGGACCACCCGGAGGAAACCCATGCAGACACGGGGAGAATGTGCAAACTCCGCACAGACAGGTGACCCAAGCCGGGAATTGAATCCAGATTCCTGGCACTGTGAGGCAGCAGTGCTAACCACTGTGCCACCGTAAAGACAGGAGCGTGTAAAAGAGGTGAAAAACATTCACCCCGTGCCTCTCATTTCGTCCTGAATGTAAACTGCTCACTGTGGGGGCTGAGGCACAACAGCGATAGGCTGGAGTATCAACTTTGGAAGCATTCGTTACCTCTGAAGTGGCCCAACTGAACAAAAACCTTTGGTGATGTCTGGAGAAATTGTTTCATGGCAACAACAGACAACAATAGCTGGGTTATCGGACCCCTGGGGCTGCCTAAAAACTTCAAAGCTCCCTCCATTACCCCAATAGTCAATTGTTATGGCAACAGATCTATCCGCTGACCTCAGCAGGGACTGGCCGAGTGGAGATCTGGGATCTCATTGGCCAGAGTTCTAGGCAGCATTTGAAATCTGAACCTTAATTCTATGTCTGCTCCAGAAGTCATTCCAACAGCTGAAATCAAACCCCTGATACCAAAGAGTGCTCAGAACCCAACTCATCTCCTTCATTTGTACCCAAAACAGCGTCCTGCCCCCACCACTGCTCCCTCGTTGCCTCTATCCAACCACAGGGACACACTAACACCCCCACCCTATCGCTGGGTCGTCAGGGCACTGCCTGAGGCTGCAAGGCCTGCTATCCTGCCTGTGTATAAATATCCATTCCTTTCATATCTAAATCAGTGCCAGCAAGCTTTCTGACCATAGAAGGCATCGCAGTCAAGCCCTGATCACCCCTCACCAGACATCTCCTCACACTCATGTAGCCGTCTCTGTGGAGTCTGAGTGTTGGGGACAGGGGGGGGGGTTCAAAAACAGCAGCTCTGCTCCCAACACCTCTGGCACCCCAGGGAGTACTAAATTCAACTACTGTCCCGCCAACAGAGATCAGCCAATATCTTTAGTTTAAACTCCTCACCTTTGTATCTTTAAACCACGATGTGGAGATGCTGGCGTTGGACTGGGGTGAACACAGTAAGAAGTCTCACAACACCAGGTTAAAGTCCAACAGATTTATTTGGTACCAAATAAATCTGTTGGACTTTAACCTGGTGTTGTGAGACTTCTTACTGTCTTTAAACCACGCCATGGACTTGCCCAACCTAGTCGTCGCTCCTCCCCACTGTTCTTCAAGTTCCTTGAGTCAGGATTGTTGAAATCTCCTCACCGACATTGGCACCACCTTACCTTCACTGTGGCTGAGTCTTCATCACCACCAACCCCCAACAACCCCCCCCCAACCCACCCCCCCCCCAACCCCAACCCTGCCCCATTCTCCAGATGATCTTCCCTGAAGTAATAGACATTTCTACCTGTTGTCCCTCATTTAGAATCCCTCTCAAAGCCCCCAATTTCTGATTGTAGTTTTCAATCACCCTCCTAACATCTCCATCATGGTTTGACATGCATTTCCTTGTGGTCTTTTGTGAAATATATAGGAACTTAAGGATTCTATAAAATGTGTTCGTTTTCCAATTGTGACTAACCAGCCTTTGCAATCTCGTGCTCCTGTCAATCTCCAGCTCACTGACGGCCTCTCACAAATCCAACTCAAAGCTGTCAGTTATATTGAGTCAATCTATAACACACAGCGGGGGCTGTGAGCAATGATAGATGAGGAATCTCACATTAAATTTATGCCACAAAGCTTTGCGTCAGTTAAATTTAGTATGTTTGTTCATGGACAGAGATAACTCCCGAGGGTATGAGAAAGTTTCGTAATAATCTAAATAACTCAATCATAAAGTGTCAAGCACACATCAGTATTAAAACCCCATCCTCTCCCCACAGCCTCCCAGCCTTTGAAAAGCCACATGTGACTTTATGGGTAGGGAAATTGGATTGTGCATTTTAACCATTTACTCCATCCATGGGGGAACCGAGTACAATGCATTCAAGTTCACAGATGGTACCAAGTTAGAGGGAGGAAGAAGGTGTGGGGAGGCTGCAAAGGGAATTGGATAGGCTGAGTATTAGGGTTATCAATCCAGCTGGAATGGCCAAAACACACCCAACTTGCTGTCAATCTCCAACCCGCTGTCAATCGCCCAGAGGCCTTTAAAAGCAATCAGGGTGAAACCATGATCTAGCAGGCGAAGAACCCCTGTAAGTTTAGCTCAGTTGGCTGGACAGCTGGTTACTGATGCAGAATGCCGTCGACAGCGTGGGTTCAATTCCCGTATCGGCTGAGCTTATTCAAGAAGGCCCTGCCTTCTCAACCATGTCCCTCGCCTGAGGTATGTTGATGCTCAGGTTAAATCACCACCGGTCAGCTCTCCCCCATCAAAGGGGAGAGCAGCCGATGTTTGTCTGGGAATTTGGCAACTTTACCTTGGGGGCGGCACGGTGTCACAGTGGTTAGCACTGCTGCCTCACAGCGCCAGGGACCTGGGTTCAATTCCGGCCTTGGGTCACTGTCTGGGTGGAGTTTGCACATTCTCCCCGTGTCTGCATGGGTTTCCTCCCACACTCCAAAGATGTTCCTTAGTGTCAGGTGGACTAGCTAGGGTAAATGCATAGGGTTATGGGGATAGGGCCTGGGTGGGATTGTGGTTGGTGCAGACTCAATGGGCCGAATGGCCTCCTTCTGCACTGTAGGATTCTATGATTCAATGCACTGGTGGTTTGCCATCACTTACAAAGGTGTTTTGCCCAGGCTAAGGTACAAAAAAGGATCAGAGCAGCCAATGAGGTTAAACCAAGGCGTCGCCTGATGCGATTTGCAAAACTTTCTCGGCCTTTTGGCTAAGATCAAGTATCAGATCAAGCTCTGGATGGGGTGAAGTGCTTGTCAGCTTGGGTCTGGTTTGTCCCTCATGTGGAGACCATGAATCAGATTCAATTTGAATTGTTTTTTTTTGGCTAGAATAAAAGTACCGAAATGTACCAAAACAAATTATGCTGATAAGAATGTGACGGACGGGATATAATGTGGAGCAGTGTGAAGCTATGCACTTTGCTAGGAAAATTAGAAAAGCAGAATATATTTTGAAATGGTTTGAAATTGGGAAGTGTTGGCATTCTGAGGGACCTTGGTATCCTTGTACAAGAATCACAGGGAGTTAACATGTCAGAGAGCAAACAATTAGGAAAGCACAAGATATGTTGGCCTTTATTACAGAAGGATTGGAATACAAGAGTAAAGAAGTCTTTTTTTTACTCATTCGTGGGACATGGGTGTTGCTGTCCGGCCAGCATTTATTGCCCATCCCTAGTTGCCCAAGGGCAGTTGCGAGTCAAACACATTACTGTGGTTCTGGAGTCACATGTAGGCCAAACTGGGTAAGGACAGCAGATTTCTTTCCCTAAAGGACATTAGTGAACTAGATGGGTTTTTCCGACAATTGACAATGGTTTCACGGTCATCAGTGGATTCTTAATTTCAGATTATTTATTATTGAATTCAAATTCCACCATCTGCTGTGGTGCGATTCGAACCCGGGTCCCCAAAATATTAGCGAAGTTTCTGGATTGATACTCTCGTGATAATACCAGTAGGCCATTGCCTCCCCTTGATGCAATGGTATGGGGCTTTAGTGAGGCCACATCTGGAGTACAGTTTTGGTCACCTTACCTAAAGGAAGAGATATTTGCCTGGGAGGGCCGGCAATAAAATTTAACTAAAATTATCTGGGATAAGGGGATTGTCCCAAGGGCATAGATTGGGTAGATAAAGTTTATATTCCCTAGAATTTAGAAGAATGTGATCCGATAGAAATACATCAAACTCTTGTGAGGAGTGACGTGGTACATGCTGGGAGTATAATTTCCCAAGTGAGAGTATCAAGGACAAGGGTTCACGTGTGCAGAGTAAGAGGTCAGCCATTGAGATGAGGAGCAATTTTCTCAATAAAAGGGTTGTGAACCTCTGGAATTCTCTACCCAAAATAACTGTTCCTGCTCAGTTGCTGAATATATTTGAGGCAGACACATAAATACTAAAGGAATCGAAGGAAATGGAGATAGTGGGATCAGATAGAGGATCAGCCAGGATCTGACTGAAGGGTGGAGCAGGCAAGAAGAACTGAACTGATGCTCCGATTTTTTGCTTTGCTCCAAGTTGCATGCCTGCTGACTCGGAAACATGTCGCTGGTCCTTCATTGTGGCTGGGTCAAAATCCTGGAGCTTCCTGCACGACAGTTCTATCAGGAGTAGCTACACCACATGGGCTGTCCGCCTACTCGGGTCCCATGGCACTATATTGAAGAGTAGAGAGGTTCTGCCTGGGGTTCTGGCCACTATTTACCCGGCCCTCAATCAACATCACAAAAACAGATGATCTGATCATTATCACATTGCTGTTTGTGGGTGTGGTCATAGACACTGTGATTTTTCCCATATTACAACAGTGACCACACTTCAAAAAACTCTTTCACTGACTCTCATGCACTTGGATTCATCCAGTGGCAATGAAAGGCGTAACATCGACAAAAGTCTTTATTTTTTTCTTCTGCAGTGGTTCCTCACAGTAACTTCATCGCAGTGATAATGTAAGCCTACCTGTGACACTAATAAATAAACTTAAACTTAAAAAGTACCACCATCTCAAGGGCAATTAGGGCTGGACAATACAAGCTGGCCTAGCCAGCGATGGCCACATCTTGTTAATGAATAAAGAATAAAGAAATGCTTGTGTTGCAAAGGTCCATGCACATGTGTCACCATCACAACTGAATAGCCATCCTCTCTACCCCATTTTTGCTTCCTTCACCATCTATACTCTCATTGGATACCTCCTTACAGGACACACTGGAGAGAATTCCCCCATGCTGGCGGATTCAATGGTGCGTGGGTGAGGGATGTGGGTAGGGGGAATTCAGCGGGAGGCTGGAAAATTGTTTTTATGCGTACATTCCCGAGAGATCCTCTGCTGCTGCCTGCCATGGCAGTTCTGGAAACCTGCTGGAGGCCGGCACGAAACTGATATGCATCCCGCTAATGGGATGCAGATGAGGAGCCGACTGGAATCTTCCCCCCACCCCCAATTTCCACCTGCCACGCCAGGTTCTCTGTGACACCGTGGGTGAACACATCTGGAACAAGATGGTGTGCGGAAATTGGGAGTTCCCTTAAGAATGCCCGGGGTTACCTCTGGAGTTTGGGATGGAGGCTGCCAGCAGCCCTGGAACACCACAGCAGTGGGGTAGGGGGGAGCAACTGTCAGGTGGATCTTCCAGCTTCAGTGTCATTGAGGAGATCCACCTACAAGCCTCAGAGGTTCCTGGAAACCCACCTTCCAGCTTCAGAATGTTCCTGGAGACCCATCTTCTTTTGCAGGAAGTCCATGTTCCAGCCTCTTGAGTGTTCCTGGAGATCGATCCACTTTCTTCATAAGGTCCACCTTCTTTCTTCAGTGTTGGGTCAGTGATGTTGGGTACCTTTTAAATATGGCGCCCAGATATGACGGCGAGATGCGCACAATCAAGCCCGGCCCACTCTGGAATACGGTGCTAAACCTCTGGATATATAATTATTAAGGTCGGGTCTGGAAGATAGGCCAGGGCTTCCCATTGGCCTCTGCAGCAGGGAACTCTCCCCGGCCCCGCCTCAGCATGACTTGGTCCCAGATGGGAGAATTTGACCCACTAGTTCTAGCTGAGCTAGGAAATCCCTTGCAAACCTTCCCCAAGGGCATCCAGATGTAACAAACTGTTTTCCTTCAAGACGGAACAGAAGAGGCAGAGCGAAGGAGTCAGGTCCAAGCTAACTCACCTGCCGCAAAAAATGGCCTTTTCCCATTACCAAAATCTCCAAATTGTTAATGGGACACCTTTATAAAAAAAACTGACCAATTTTCTCTCTCCCCCACCTCTCCTTTATGCAAAAATGGGCTTCTTGCTGAATTGCAATCCCATGGTGCTCTGGGTACTTGTCCAATGGGCTATTATTCATATTCAACCGGGACACTAAGAGATGTGTGTTGGGGGAGGGGCAGGAAGGCCAGAACTGGCTTTATGGCTTTCTCATTCAAAGACCACACACTCCTTGCAGTGAGGCAAAGCTTGAATTCTGGTCAGTGAACTAACAAAGGTTTATCAACAGAATAACTAGACACGTTATAGAGCAAGAAAAAAGGTCTTAAACCCAACAGGCCCAATACTCTCAACTTCTGGGACAAGCCCAGGCAAGTCTGAGTGAGTCCCCAACGCGGCTCTCAGCAGGTCACATGATCCTTTCAGGAAAACATCCCTTAAAGGGTTACAGCACCACACCTTGCAATCCGTGCTGCAATCACCTGGTAATTTGCTCTCCTTGCCTCTTCCCAAGTGAGCTGGTTGCAAGCTGTGCAGTGTTGAGGCTCAATCATCACCAAGGGTCAGGTCTGGTAACTGGAGAGAAGCCTGGGCCCTTGCTGCTTCAGAGATTTCTCCAGTATATCACTGGAGAGGCTGCAACTTGCAGTCTTAACTCATTCCCCAATTCATTGGTCAGTTGATGCCTCAGCGATTCAGATATCCTCTTTGACAAACTCGTCGGATGACTTGAGACAAGATTAATTTCTCCATTCTTTGCCCTGGTTTAATTTACTTAATTAGAAGTTGCAAGAGGTTACACAAATTAGATCTCACACTCTTGGAGAGATGACTGTTGATCCCACTGGGTTTGGTTTGATGGAGCTTGCGTTTCAGAGCTTTACCTGATCAGAGAATTACAAATGTGCCAAAAGGAAAAGCCTCCCACCACCCCCACAATACATCAAGAGAAGACCATCAATACTTAGCACTACAAGATGTTAACGTCTCCTAGTTTAAAAAGATCCAGAGGCACAGAAGAAGAAGAAAAGAAAAAAATGAACAAGGATGATAGCAGAACTGAGAGAAATAAAAACGGAAAATGCTGGATAAATGCAGCAGGGTCTGGCAGCGTCGATGGAGAGAGAAACAGAGTTAAGGTTTTGACGCCAATGCGACTCTTCTTCAGAGCTGAACGGTTGGGCAGGACGTTCCAACCGGGGTTGGGGAAGAGGGGTTGGGAGTGTTTGGCAAACACTTCAAAAATGGAGGTGCCTTCTCTCCAGCCTTTTGAAATTTAGGCCTTCATTCTCCTAGAGGGGACAATGCCTATAAGGAAAGGATGAACAGGCCGGGGCTCTTTAACCGAGATAAGAAAGTGGCCGAATTGTAGCATTTAAAATGATGAAGAATTTTGATAGAAATATCTTCTCGATGTCTTCACTATTTTTTGGGGATATCGAAAACTAGGGGCGGCAAATGTAAGATGCTGGAGCCACTGATAATTCCAATGGGAAACTCAGGAGGAACTTTTTCACCAAGAGAATGCGGAACTCACAATCACAGGAAGTAGTTGAGGCAAATAGCAGAGGGGAGGAGGCTGGATAAACAGATGTGGGAGAAGGGGATTAGAAATGTATGCCAATTGGGTCAAGTGTAGTTGGGTGGGTGAATAACTGCCAGCAGGGATCTGTTAGTTTGTTTCGTGGCTGTAAATTCTCTGTTACTTCATTTATTTTAACTCTGACCTTTACGGAAACATCTCACGAACCCACAATGTGCTGCCTTCAGTGGATATCCATCTACAATGTGAAACACGGTGTGTGGGAGGACAGAACCTTCAATGTGAGCCGCGTGGGACTGGGATTTACCAGCAAGCTTTGCCAGCTGAGCATTTCCTGTTTATAGAACTATTCCCAGCCATTCCCCTGCCCCCAGCAGTGACAGAAGGAGGGGGGGGGGGCCTTGCGATCTTATGTGCTCAACTGAGGGTCCTCGGTTTGACATCACATCCAAGCGACAACATCCTTGAGTGTGCAGCACTCCCTCGGTACTGCATTGGAGTGTCTATGACTGGGATTTCCTCCCCCACACCCATGCTCCCCTGCCCCCCGCTTAGCATGTTTCCCAGCGGCAGAGGTGAGTCGCTGTTGGCCAATGAAAATGGCCATTGACTTTGGCGGGACTGGAAGATCCCACCGCCAGCCAATGGCGAGCTGCCTCCAGTGCAGTGGGGTTTGAACCCACACCTTCAGACTCAGGAGAGTGCTAGCCCTGTGCTAGTGCTGCTTCTATTAATACCAGGTGAAGGAGGGCGCAGAGCCAGAGAAGGGCAAAGCCAGGAGGATGCAGCAATACACAATTCTGTACAGACCCTGCTGTACTAAATTAATCAGTACAGGAGATTAAACATCAATGGAATAAGCCTCCTGAGACTCTCTGTATGTTTCCACTCCGCAGACATTTTTAATAAAATTACTTGCCAGGTTAGTGTCATTATCTCTGTATAAGCATCGTCCCATGGGGAATCTTTTCAGTTGCACTGCCAGCACTCCCTGGGGAACCCACCAACTCAATCTTGCTGCAGTGGCGTGGGAGGGCTGCTTGAGCTACCTTCCTTCAGTTGAGAATAAACTGAGATCCTATTCAGTCAAAACAAAAACTGATGGCATGTCACTCAAAGAAGGGAGCAGGCAGCCCCCTGACCAACGTGCTCCTCCCATTCCCCCATTATCCAGCCCCCCCTCAACTACTTTCCCACCCCCTTTTTGGGATCTCACTGTGCACAAAAAAGATGGCTGTTGCATACGCCTGCAAGGTAATTCACTGGGTAAAGGGGCTTGGAAATGTTTGAGATTATTATTGGATAAACAACCAGGGACATGCCATTGCCCCAAACTCTCCTGTCAGAGGAAGATCAACCAGGGTTCCTGCTCTTATGGTTACTTGGCTGTGTGGGGCAGCATGGTTAGCACTGCTGTCTCACAGCGTCAGGGACCCGGGTTCGATTCCCGGCTTGGGTCAGTGTCTGTGTGGAGTTTGCACGTTCTCCCCGTATCTGCGTGGGTTTCCTCTGGATGCTCTGGTCTCCTCTCACAGTCTGAAAGGCGTGCTGGTTAGGTGTACTGGCCATGCTAAATTCTCCCTCAGTGTGCCCGAACAGGTGCTGGAGTGTGGCGGCTAGGGGATTTTCACAGTAACTTCATTGCAGTGTTAATGTAAGCCTGCTTGTGACACTAATAAATAAACTTTAAACTGATATATTGAGGCAGCAATGGCCTTGACTGTGGAGTCCTTAAAGCCTGCACGCAAATGGTCACTGGATGAGGGACGGACACCATTCACCGGAATGGACGTGAAAGAAAATCGGGGTGTGCCGACCGGAGCGAGGCGGGGAATTGGATGGATTTTTGTCGGAAGAGTTATTGGCCATACTTACTACTAATGTTCCCTCAAAGGCTGGCTGACCCCGCCAATAGTTAACACAAACGTAGCAGCTGTCAGGAAGGGGATGTGCTCCTCTGGGGCCCTTTAGAAACAATTTAAGAAGTTGAGTAGGAAGGATGGAATCCCTGAGCTCACTCATCAGTACGAAAGAAACCCGATATCTGTGGCTAGCCGTGAGGTCACGGAGGAAACAGTGCAGCATGTTCGAACCACAATTCTGCCCAACAGGTACTGTGAAAAGAGACCGCGATGGAAACTGGACACCCGCTGCCAGTTTCCACATTTATCATTCTTGTAAGTTGATGCAAGGGGCCATCCTTTGTTAGTCAGCAAATTCACAATCGGGTCAATTTTATCAGTCCCACTCTCCCACGGGAAGCTGTAAAGAGGCGCATGGGTCAGGGTATCAGCATTACTGGCTCATAGACCCAACCCCAACACCTGATCCCTTCCCTGCCCGGAACCGGTGCATTTTTCCTACAGTCTCAATTGTACTTGTCCTTAACTCATCCGTCAACAACCGCCCTCACCCCCACTCCCCCATCCCCCCCCACACCCCCTTACACCACCACCCCTTCGCCAACTTTCACTTCACTAAATTCCAAACCATTATTCTCACCTTCAGCTCCTGCGATTGACACCAGGCTAGTGGCCAGCTGCAGGCAGCTGTGTGTCACGCAATGTCAGCCACTAAAACTAACATAGGCATTAGGAGCAGGAGTAGGCCACACGGCCCTTGAAGCCTGTTCCACCATTCAATAAGATCATGACTGATCTGATATTAACCTCGGCTCCACATTCCTGCTAACCCCCGATGGCCTTTCACCCGCCCCCCCCCCCCCCCCCCCCCCACTGGCTAATCAAGAATCTATCAATCTCTGCCTTAAAATTATTCAAATACTTTGCTTCCTCTGCCTTTTGAGGAAGAAAGTTCCAAACACTCACAACCCTAAGAGAGAAAACAATTCTCCTCATCTTTTCTTATATGGGTAACCCCTTATTTTTAAACAGTGACCCCCTAGTTGTAGATTCCCCCACAAGAGGAAACATCCTGTCCACACCCACCCTGTCAATACCCCTCAGGATCTTATAGATTTCAATCAAGTCGCCTCTTACTCTTCTAAACTCCAGTGGATATAAGCCTAGCCTGTCCAACCTTTCCTCATAAGACAACCCATCCATTCCAGGTATTAGTTGAGTGAACCTTCTCTGAACTGCTTCCAATAATGAGACCAATAATGTACACAGTGCTCCAGAAGTGGTCCAACTAATGCCCTCTTGAGTGGTGGCGTCCACGCAAAACAATTTTAATTTGGACTTCTTGTGGTAGCTAGGGAGGAGACGTCCATTCACTGGTCAAGGTTGGACTATAGCCCAGTGTTTGGTCAGCACACTGGCCAAACAAGTAAAGAGCACCAGACCGCAGAATAAAGAATTTTATAACAAAGGTATGTTTAAAACGTTGTTTACGAGAATGGTTCCAGGGATGACAAACTTCAGTTATGAAGTCTGAATAGATGCTTAAGAGATCTAAAAGCATTGTATGGGTTTTATGAATAGGAGTTTTTTTTCACTGTCAAGTGTGTAGGAGTGAGAACTGTATTGGATTGTTAGGAGTTTATTTGCTTTCCAATTTCACATGGTCTCACAACACCAGGTTAAAGTCCAACAGGTTTATTTGGAATCACGAGCTTTCGGAGTGCTGCCCCTTCATCAGGTGAGTCTCTGTTGGACTTTAACCTGGTGTTGTGAGACTTCTTACTGCGCCCACCCCAGTCCAACGCCGGCATCTCCACATCATCAATTCCACATGGCATGTGATGTCTGCCCATGGTGGATACTGGATGAGAAGCTATGGAGGTGGCATGGAGGGTACGGGTGGCTATGGTGGGGTGGGGTTGGGAGAGGGTACAAAGTGGCATTGATTTTGCATGGAGGATGTGAGGGGCCAAGGGGGTAGGTGGGGTCATGAGCTGTATTGTGTTGGCATGGAGGGTATGAACGACCCTGGGGATGTGGTAGCTGGGGAGGTGACTGGGCATGAGGGTTGAGGGTTAGAGGACTAACAGCTTCTAAAGCAGCCTTGGCACTTGCCTATTCCTGAGGGTGGGACATGTTTCAACTGGAGCTTCCCGTCTGGGGAGCCAAAAGCTGTCCCCTGGAGGTGAATCTTGAATCATATGGAGTCCAAGACAATCTGGCAGGGTGGGGGGTGAGAGGAAGAGGGTGGACTTTAAAACCATCAGGCCACCTTCAAACAGGCCGTGCACCAGATGTGAATCTCCCGAGCCAAGCAAACAAAGATAAAAGAGTAAAACCATGAGGGGAAGTGAGAAATTTATCTAACTTATGGAAGTTAACTTGAGGGAAAATTTGGGGGTTTCTGCCATAGTGAGGAGATATTTTCACCCACTGACATGATCCCAATGATGTGGTTGATGAATGTGTAGGTGCAGTGTCCAGTTTAGGACTAGAACACGAACACGTGCACACACGCACGCACACGCACGCACACACGCACATGCACACCAGAAGTCACTGCCTTTGATTCTCCCTTGAACTGTTTGCTGATCTCACCAGAGAGAGGTACAGAATACCAGACAGCACCCATGGATCCTTAGGTCAACGAGATTCAGAAACCCTCAAAACAAGAGAGCATGGAACAAAGGGTTGCAGTTCCTGGAGCCCATTCAATGAGAATGGAAATAAATACATATAGTAAATATAACACAAGCTTATCACCCTTTGAAAAGACAGGATGGTAATTCACTGTGATGGTGACATTCAGCCATTTTTTATTTCCTTTCCACACCATCCTGTCGATCGCTTGCACTGGTATCACCACAGGTTTCACCAAATAGGAAAGGCTTACCTTCAATAGTGGAGTCAGCCAGCACCATGGACAACAAGGCCATTGCGAAGACAACCGGGGACATCGTCAAGTAACTTGGTAACAGCATCCTTGGCAATGACCTTTAACACTGGCCTGGAAGCCGAGGCCTGTACCAGCGTAACAGTCGACTTCCGATAGAATTCACTTCAAGTCTGGAAAGAGAGGATAGAGAAACAGAAGACAAGGTTAAAATTGCGCACATTTTAGATCAGAGTGCCCATTGAAAGTTTTGGTCAATCTTATAGGGTATTATTGTTCAATTTGAACTGATTGGGACAGAGTGGCACAGGACTCCAGGTGCTGGCCTTTCACTTCAACGAGCTGGGATCAAATGGAGTCCCTGCTAATGGCCCCTTACTCTCCTAGCCAACAGGATCCTAAGTGAAAGGAATTTTGACAAGAGTCCGTCTATTTTCTAGTGGACAAGAATCCACAGAACAAAAATCTCAATAACATGACATTAAATTCCCATTATTCCTCACAAAAATCTGGGTGTAATGTGCATGTGCAACATTGCTACAGTTAAAGCTATTATTCTGAGCACATGGCTGGTCTTAAGTTTATTTATTAATGTCACAACGAGGCTTACATTAACACTGCAAGGAAGTTACTGTGAAAATCCCCAAGTCGCCGCATTCCGACGCCTGTTCGGGTACACTGAGGGAGAATTTACCATGGCCAATGCACGTAACCAGCACGTCATTCGGACTGTGGGAGGAAACTGGAACACCCGGAGGAAACCCACGCAGACACGGGGAGAATGTGCAAACTCCACACAGATAGTGACCCGAGGCCGGAATTGAACCTGGGTCCCTGGCACTGTGAGGCAGCATTGTTAACCACTGTGCCACCGTACAGGGTTAATAACAGAGTTCCGTGCTCTTCCAGAATACCAAAGTCTTCATCTTAAATTGTTAAGATTGCTATCCTCTGTACCTGGACAATCAGCAGGAGTTTGGAGCCCAGCAGAGAACTGGCCATTCCTTCCCCAAGAAAAGTCACATTTTAGTTTGAAATAAAACAGTTCAACATTGCAGTAAAATCTAGAGAACTCCTTTGATTAGCTCAGTTAATGGGCTACCCATTGGGGAAATGGGCCAAAGAAAAGGTATCCGGTTCGATTCCCCATCCAGTAATCTGAGATGGAAAGAGCAAAGGGGCATAGACGGTTCATGAGGAATAATCGGGGCTTAACTGTGATGCCCCTTATTGCCATCACTCATTGACCATCCACATGAAGATAGGGCACTTAGAAGCGTGGAAAGGGAGAAAGCATTATTTTGGACCTGTACCCTATTTTCGCAGAATCATAGAATCCCTGCAGTGTCGAAGGAGGCCATTTGGCCCAGTGAGTCTGCACCAACTCAGCATCTTACCCAGGTGCTCCACCCGCCCTATCCCCACAACCACACGCACTTACTGCTAATCCCCCTAACCTAAACATCATTGGACACCAATTCAGCATGACCAATCCACCTGACCTGCACATCTTTGGACTGTGGGAGGAAACCGGAGGAAACCCATGCAGACACGGGGAGAACGTGCAAACTCCACACAGACAGTGACCCAAGCCGGGAATCGAATCCAGGTCCCCGCAGCTGTGAGGCAGCAGCGCTAACCACTCTGCCACCGTGGGTTAAAATAAGTAACCAATTAAAATTAACCAAACTGAGGGGCAAATAAAAGAGACAGCCCCTTAAAGGATTCTGCCTTAAACTGAACACAAATGAATCTTAAAAGAGAGCCCCGGGAGAAGGGCGGACAGTCGGGTTGGACAACCCCACTTGGTCACCCGTTGCCTGGACCTGTTGATGGTGAGTCTGGCCAGGCCCAGGCCCCGGAACAGGTTCACGAGGAGCTCCTCCACCTTCCTCGTCCCCTCTCCGCACCAGGTGCCTGGAAATCAGGAGTGTGGGACTGAAGTGGGACTAAAAAAAACTAAAAAGGGGGTGCAGTCTAAAACAACCTAAATAAGCACGGTCTCATAGTGTGAGTGCGGGAGGGAGGTAGGAGGATAATATGCAAAGCTGTGGCATCCTTCCTGAAAACAACTATATTAACATCCAGCAGGAAACTGCCTGCGACATGATCAATAGAAATTGCACAGAAGGAGCCTGTTCTATAAAAACTTCAGGTTGTATAAATCCTCTCCTCTAATTCAATTGAGAGATTTAATTTCTAATATTTTTCCATTACAGCTTGTAAGAGAGACAGTTGGCTTCTGTGTAGAACACACCAGCCACGTTGAATAAAAGCCAGCAAAGAATAATGACTAACTGAATGGTTTCAGCAGAAATACATGGATATAAAAATAAAAGGTAATCGCAGCTTTCCAGCTCTCTCCTTCAACCGCCTTTAAGGTTACTCATGAGGTCAAGGTGAAGAATTGCAGCCATTCAGTGAATGGATGGATAAGTGATCGGGCTGATTCAGCACAGTTTCAGATTCAGGTCCAGAGTCTTTCATTGTCATCTCCCCATCTGTCACAATAACGGCTAAAATCTAATCATAACAACCTCTCCAAATACAAGTCTGGACACACTCCTATCATCACAGTGCTTATCAATATTCAGGGCAACTGCCAACCATGGGTAAACGAAGCAATGGTCTCATTTTTAAGGAGCACATTCTGTAGAACTGAAATACATATCCAATGGGTGGCACAGTGGTTAGCACTGCTACGTCACAGCACCAGGGACCCGAGTTCGATTCCGGCCTCGGGTGACTGTCTACGTGGAGTCTGCACGTTCATAGAATCCCGACAGTGCGGAAGGCCATTTGGCCCGTTGAGCCTGCACCGACAGCAATCCCAAACTGTAACCCCATGTAATCCCTTGACACTAAGGGGCAATCCTACCCAGGCTGTTCCCTGCAACCCCCAGTATTTACCCCGCTAATCTGCCTAAACTACACTTCTTGGGACACTGAGGGGCAATTTAGCATGTCCAATCCACCTAACCTGCACGTTCTCCCGGTGTCGGCGTGGGTTTCCTCCAGGTGCTTTGGTTTCCTCCCACAGTCCAAAGATGTGTAGGTTAGGCGGATTGACCATTAAAAAAATTACCCCTTAGTGTCCAAAGATCTGTAGGTTAGAGGGAATGAGGAGGAATTTCTTCACTCTGAAGATGGTGAATCTTTGGAATTCTCTATCCCAGCAGCCTGTGGAAACTTAATCACTGAGCATGTTGAAGGCAGAAATTAATAGATTTCTGGATACAAACGATGCTTATAATGTTCATTTATTAGTGTCACAATTAGGCTTACATTAACACTGCAATGAAGTCACTGTGAAAATCCCCTCGTCGCCACACTCCGGCGCCTGTTCGGGTACACTGAGGGAGAATTTAGCATGGTCAATCCACCTAACCAGCATGTCTTTTGGACTGTGGGAGGAAACCAGAGCATCCAGAGGAAACCCACACAGACAGGGGGAGAATGTACAGACTTTGCACAGACAGTGACCCAAGCTGGGAATTGAACCCAGGTCCCTGGCGCTGTGAGGCAGCAGTGCTAGCCACTGTGCCACCATGCCAAGGGATATGGAGATAGGGGGGAAAATGGCAATGAGACAGATGATCAGACATGATCTGTTTGAATGGCGGAGCAAACTCAATGGATCTACAATTGGTGCTTTTACCTATATTCCTCATAACTCTACCAGCATAACTCTCTATTCCTCTCTGCCATGTACTTATCGAGCATCGTATTAAATGCATCAAAACTATTTGCCTCAACTTCTCTTTCTATGGTAGTGAATTTCACATTACCACCATGGTACCATAGGACCATACAAACGATGTAGCACAGAAGGGGACCATTTGACCCATCTTGTCCATGCTGACCCAAAGACACCCAGGTGCCCTCTCGAATCCCATCTTCCTGCACATGGCCCAGAGTGCTGCAGCTTACTGCACTCGAGGTAAGATCCAGATCCTTTTTAAATGAATTTAGGGTCTCTGCCTCCACCACCAACTCAGGCAGCAAATTCCTAACACCCTCCATACTCTGTGCTAAAAAGTTTTTCCTCATGTCCCCTCTAATCTTTCTGAAACTTAGCTTGAACCTAGGAGGTTGTTGAACTGTCTGCCAAGTGAAACAGGTTCCTCCTGTCTACTATCTCTCTACCCCTCACAATTTTGAATGCTTCAATCAAGTCACCCACTCTGGGTAAAGCAGCTTCTTTGTAATTCTCTATTTGAGTAACAACAGCACAGGTTCAATTCCCATTCCAATCTACCTTCTCATCCTTCACGAGGGTAATAGCAAACCACAAACGATAAAATAAAAGGGCTCAGGACAAAGCATCTGCAGACAATGACCTGTCTCTAGATGAATAAATGAATGTTACATTGATGCTTTTTAATTTTGTTCTTCATTACAGAAGGAAATGCTCTCTCCAAGTCTACTCTTATCCAAAACTATCATATTAAAAACCTCTATTTGGTCATCTTTTCATAGAATAGAATCCCTACAGTGCAGGAGGCCAATCGGCCCATCGAGACTGCACCAACAACAATCCCACCCAGGCCCTAGTCACATAACCCCATATATTACCCTGCTAATCCCTCTAACCTACGCATTCTGGGGCACTAAGGGGCAATTTAGCATGGCCAAACCTAACCTGCACATCTTTGGACTATGGGAGGAAATCGGAGCACCCGGAGGAAACCCACGCAGACACGGGGAGAACGTGCAAACTCCATACAGACAGTGACCCAAGTCGGGACTCGAACCCAAGTCTCTGGAGCTGTGAGGCAGTAGTGCTAACGACTTTGCCACCCTTTCAACTTTCTTGTAACAAGGAGGAGAGAGACCCAATTTGTTCATTCTTTCCTGGTAGGTATAACTTTGCAGTTCTGGGTATCATGCTTACAAACCCTTT